>NW_026877381.1:0-215550 GCF_032173495.1 Musca vetustissima | reverse complement strand
ATATAAAAAATTCTCGCCTTTTATGGCATTTGAAAGAAATATTTAAAAAATCTTCGCCTTTTATGGACTTATGGAAAAAAATTATTTAAAAAATCCTCGCCTTTTATAGCATTTGAAAAAAATTATTTAAAAGTGAAGGTTTATAGCTCGTATTTTTTTAGGAAAAAAATTCGTAAAAATCCACACTTGAAACTAGGTATACTGATGGTTCCCGTAGAAGGGGAAGGCCACGAATTAGATGGAAAGTCCAAGTAGAAAACAGCATCTTTTTTTTTTAAGCTCGGCGTATGGAACAACCGTTTTGTAACAAGCCAGAAGTTTTGGAAATTGGTACTACTGTATACTAAATTTGATACAATTTGAATTGTGGATGAACCGATAGGATTGGAATCCGGAAACATGGTTTTAGGATCACTGTAGGATTGTAGGTTTGGGTCAAGTAGGAAGTTTTGAAAATTCGTACAACTGCGTACTAAATATGGTACAATTTTAATTGTGGGTATGGAACAACATATTCATTTTTTCATGGTCCAAAGAAAACGCAATAAAATACACGATATTTTCAAAAACATTTTTGTGCCAATTTTTTTTTTTTTTTTTTTTTTTGCAAGGCCATTTCCCGTCGTTCTAGTAGATGGATTTTTCACGAAGAAGATTTCATTTAATCCGTGATGTAAAAAAGCTTACTAATCGCGGGTAACCATATGATTCAAATGACTGATATAAAAATTTCGCCTTAAAAGCAGGTTTTTTTTTTTAAATTTGATCGCACAAAATTTCCACCTTCGGATGAAGCCATAAATACTACATACACAAAATATATATCAAATTAATCAGATTCGCGAGTACAATAATCCTAAAATTAGTTTTTGAAAATTCCTAATTGTGCATTAACACTAGAAAAAAGCAAATCAAAAAACACTCAAAATCGAGCTTCAAAATGTCAGCATCATTTAAAGGTAGGTGTAGATATATTTTCGGAAAATGATACATAATGGACGTACTCCTCATTGTGTGTGTTCCTACTTTTACTTTGGCACGAAAGCCGTGAAATTAATGGGTAAGTAACAAATCGAGAAAAAAAACAGTGAGCGGAGCAGTATAGTCGGACGGGGCCGACCATACGATACCCTACACAACTACCACGGAAATCAAACTTTCTGCGGATGTTTATTGCGAGCCTGGGCAATATTTCGTGATATTTGCACCCTCTTGCCCGATTAGAGGTAAACAGCACCTCTTCCTTACACTGACATATTTTCGGAATAATACGAGTATTCAGTACAGCTATTGTCCAGATTCCATTCACTGTGGGTTGTGTTGTGATGTTCGACTTTCATTTGAGGTCTATAGATCGACTCGAAAATAACACAAAAAATTAAGTTTTCGGTCCACTTCATTCCAAAATTATTATCTGATCATCACCGAAAGTTATAGGCGTTGTCGTTGACCATAACTGGAACCTCATGGAACATTTCAAAGCGATCAGCGCTATAGTTCCGCTCTCCAGAGTGGTAATGGGTTACTAAATTATATACGAATACGGAGATACCTGTAAATATTTAGGTGTAACTCCAACATCCGAGCACATACAACAATATAATTGGTCTTAATTTAAAGGTCAAACAATCCTCTTGGATATAATATCAACTTCTCGGGTATATGTCCTTCAGGGGTAAATATATATGCCATAGAATAAAAATGTTGTCATTTTTCACACAAAAGTCAGGGTCCATTTGACCCGCTAAATATTGACCGATCTTTCTCCAAACAGGCATGCTTATTCTTTGGCCCGATCCGCTTCTCCATGCAAAATTTCACGATGTTCGGACCATTGTTGCGGCCTCTGCAGCGACCAGAAAAACCGACAAAATTTTAGTATTTGGTCCATTTCATCCCCTAAGTATTAACCGATCTTTCCCAAAAACAATAGGGGTCTTCATTGGCCAGAACCCATCCTACAATCAAAATTTCGTGAAGATTGGTCCATAACTGTGGCCTGTATCGTGTTTACAAATTATAGTGGACAGACGGACGGACGGACACACATGTCTAGATCGACTCAGCTAGTCGAGATATGACGATCGGTATACTTAAAGGTGGGTCTAGGACCAATATTTCGCGGCGTTACAAACTTTTGGGGCTGCACAAAGCTATAATACCCTGACAACATAGTTGTGTAGGGTATAAAAACAAATCAAAAAACACTCAAAATAGAGCTTCAAAATGTCAGCATCATTTAAAGATAGATGTAGATATATTTTCGGAAAACGATACATAATGGACGTACTCCTCATTGTGTGTGCTCCTACTTTTACTTTGGCACGAAAGTCGTGAAATTAATGAGTAAGTCACAAATCGAGAAAAAAACTTAAAAAACCCAGGTTGCCTCACCCTGTTTTTACCCATTTTTTACATTAAAGTAGACACAGCTTCTACAAAAATAAACTTTGGAAGTCAATATCATGAAAAGTTTGCAAGACAGATCAAAAAATCCAAAACCTTTTAAATTTTTCGCATGTATGTTAATAATTTCGGTGTTATAAAGCGATGAATATCGGCTTCATAATTGGCAATATTACCCATGTATACTTTGGCAAAATCCCCTCCACAAATAAATATGATGTTACGGTCATAAATGTAGCTTCTATACATAAAAAAACAACAATAACTATTTTGGTCCCTTTCATACCTTTTACCAATGGGTGTCTTCCTTGGACAGAGTTAACAGTATAGAAATCAACTAATCTTCTTACACAATACCAGAAGATCATATCAATAAATGTCAGAAGAGCTTTTCAGAAAAAAAAACAAATATATATCGGTATATACATTATATATACAGACTTCTCTTGTTCAGTGACTTAAACTAAAAATTGATGGAGAATATTTTTGTCCCTTGTACCATCCTTCTAAAACGTCATCTTGTGGGAAAAATGGGTAAAAAGTAGTAATAAGTACGATATTAACCCTAAAACGAGTTTTTATTTTTTAAGATTTTTGACGTTTACGCTGATTTTTGAGTTTTAGTCTATTCTGAGATCTATAGTAAAACTTTATGTCGAACTTTTCTGTAGAATATTCTGAGCAGCTTTAACATCGCTTTGAATGAGTTTTCAATCACTCCTGGAAAAGGGGTCCGAAAAGACCCCTTCAATGAGTCGGTTGAGGGTTAAAGTTTCATACGAAACTATTCCTCGATATTTTATCAATAATATTGCCGAAGACACTATATACCTAAAATGCAAGGATTTCAACAAATCATAATTCGAAAATGATCAAAATTTTTGAAAAGGGGGAATATTGCCCCGCCATTTTAGGTTACCTCCCGACGTAAACTTTCAAAACGCCGATACACGTGTCTTCTTTTTTTAGCCCCCCTTTCATAATCTGTTGGAATTTCCCGGTAATTATTTTTTGTGTTGCACAGTGTTATTTAAAAAAATGTAATTTATTATTAAAATTTTTAAGATTTCAAATTAAATTTAAGATTTTGAAAAACAAACCTCTCGCGTCAACTGGGTTAATATAATATAGTACAGCCACATATGATTTGATCTGAATAAATTAATTCACCTCTGTTTATGGTACCAACCAATACAGCTATGTCACGTATATTATTTGTGAATAGTAATAATAAATAATAGAGGGCGGTAGTATAAAAGTAGTAAGACAATAAGAAAACACTTACCTTTTAAATTCCTATTGCGCTGTTATTAATCAATTATTGGGTTATATCCGAAATAATATTTTATTTATTTAATTTTCTTACACGTTTTTATTTATTTACTTTCTCGCACTTATTTTAGACACTGAATTTCGAATACTATTATTATGACAACATATTTGTGCTTTATCTAAGACTTTGAAAATGAAACCACTATTTAGGGTTTAAACCCTCGCTAAGTAATGAACACGTTTGGCAAGAAAATATAAATTCATCTAAAGAAGCTTTTGTAGTAAACCGAAACCGAATGCGAACAAAAACAAAACCGCGTTTACCGGAAAACGAACGAGAGGATGTGGAGCTTTTACTCTCTTTAACATGGACACGGAAATTTGTTGTTGCCAAGGGAACATATTTTTTGTATTGAAAAGCTTTTTGTAGGCAAACACACATACAGATCAACATCGAACAAACAGAACAACGCTTAGCAGATACATACACAAACTAAAACTACAAAGCAAATATTTTTGCAAAACAGAAAAAGAAATATTACAGAATAATTTATTACACGAACGGGGGAACGGATTTTTTCACTGTTTGGTGTTGCATTCAACTTTTGGAATAATTTCAGAACACATTATTTTTATTTTTTACAATTTTGCAACAAATCAACCGATCTCTACAACGGACGTCTACACTTAATGAACGCGACGAAAGAACTAAATGGATGGGGAGTTCTAGAATTCACTCTAACTGGATGATGGCTAATAGGAGAGACTTAACGAAGAAAGATGAAACGGGAGATATTGCATTCTTTCCATTTCGGTTTTTAAGAGTGTGCAAAAAGATGGCGTTTAAGGGGAAATGGACCATGTTTATATGTGTGGAAAATATTGTATGGAATTTGTCTATTTGGTTTTCTTTAATTTTTAAGAGAGTTTACAGCAAAATGGATATTGTCTAAGAGAGTATCTCTAATAGTGATACAAGAATTGTGAAATTAGGTTTTGTAACCTTGCGCGCATATACATACAATTTATGGATCAAGGGATACATACCAAGATTATTTTAACTCTTCGCGTTTAATTAAGGCTAAAAGAGAATAAATATTTACCAAATTTAAAACCAGTGCGTATAAAGGAAATGAACAAGGTTAAAAATAAGTTAATATATGTGAAAGAGATTTTATGCAAAATGTGTATTTGGATTTCTTTCATTTTTAAGAGTGTATACTTAAAAAAGTATTTTCATTGAGAGTAGCTTCAAAGTAATCTCGTCTAGCTTAGCCGATCTAGATGTGTGTGTTCATCCGCCTAACCATTATAATTTTTAAAAAGGTACAGCCCACAGTTAAGGGTTACGAAATTTTTAATGTCAGCCCGGTGCGTCTAAAAGAAGATACATATTGTTGCTGGTAATGATCGGTAAATATTTAGGTGAATGGAGGGAGAGAAAACTGTTTTTCTTGTCACTCTAAGGGCCACAAATATAAACCTATCAAAGACTTTTGTTTGAAAAATGAAAACGTTTGATTTCTATCGTGTATACATTTACTTTAGAAGGGCATAGGATCGAAATGATGAGCCTTCAAATTGGTACTATTTGTATTGATGTATTACGTATTCCGATGTTATTTAGTGTTCCTATTATCACCTATAGGGCATACATTTCGCTGAAAACGCTATGATATTCTACATGAAGTTCAGGTTAAGGCCACCATTTGTATTATTACATTCTCGGTGATGACCATGGGAAGAGTTGGACCGACAATTTAGTTTGTGTGTTTTTTCTTTTTTTCAAGTCCCTCCATAGGCCACAATTATATGTCGAACATGACAAATTTTCCACGAAAAGTGCGATCGAACCAGCCAATTGGAATATCTGTTTTTAAAATGATCCGACAATGTTTTGTGGATCAAATGAACCAAAACTTTAATTTAATAATAGACAATATTAGAACACATAGAATAATATATATTTTGGTCAATTTGACCCGTCAAATTTGGCCGAAATTCATCAAAATACCCAGATATTTATCATGAGCAGATAACCTGTCCTGTGTAAAATTTAGTGTTTTTCGGGCCATATTTTGATATCTAGAGCAACCAGAAAAACAGACAAAAATAATGTTTTTGGTCTGTTCGTTCCTTCAAATGTGTATCGTTCATTACACAAATCTATAGGCGTCATATTTGGCCAGAACCGAACCTAGTCCAGATCGACTAGTTAAAATACTATCGGTATATTACAAGGAACAACAGTACGATAGCGGTGATGACTAAACTCTTTTTAAGGGAAATTGTGAAAATGTCAACAATTCTTGAAGATTTAGCCGATTTATTGTGCTAGCATCAATTGACGGCAAGGGGGCTTCTCAAACAATAAACGCATTTTCTCTAAATAGAGTTTTTGTGAATGTCGGGCACGATAACTCAAAAACTAATAATCCCATCGATTTCAAATTTTGGGACGTTTCTCTGTGAATGTATAGCTATCGTATGAACTAGGATCAATCCAATCGGTCAAGATCTTTCTTATTTTATACCCTCCACAATAGTATGGAGGGTATATTAATTTTGTCATTCCGTTTGTAACTCATCGAAATATATATTTCCGACCCTATAAAGTATATATATTCTTGATCAGGGTAAAATTCTAAAACGATCTAGCTATGTCCGTCCGTCATTGAAATTTTGCATAGGTTTGTTTTTTGTCTGCAGGCAGATCAAGTTCGAAGATGGGAAGTACCTACCAATTTTCGGTGTCTTGGTGTTCTTGAGCGCATTTTTCAACCGAATACGCTGCAATTTGGTGCATTGGGTTCTTATTGGGTACAAAATGTTTCCACAACAAATTATAAATATAGGTCCACTTTTTCTGGTAGCCCCCATATAACGGTTCCTCCCATTTTTCAGTATTTTGGGGGTTTTTATCGTATTTTTCCACCGAATTGGCTGTAATTTAGTATTTTGAGTTCTTAATAGGTACCAAATCATTTTTTTCGGATAGCCCCAATATAAGGGTACCCCAAAAATTCCGTGTTTGGGGTTCTTGAACGCTCTGCAATTTGGTGCATTGGTTTCTTGAAGTTGAAATACGTTGCTGTTATGCAGTTTGGGTTCTAATCAGGGCTGTCCACACTAATACATGCAAATGTTTGTTATTGTATTTGTTTCAAATACATAATTTTCAAATGTATGTTTCTCTCTTATTAAACTGTGAGAAAAATTGTAAACCCTTGTATTTCAAATGTGAAGACAGAAAAACCTTTTGAATTCAATGCAAATATACTTGTTAATGATATATTTTCCTATATAAAGATAGATTTGCTTCTGTTTTGCCAATTACCATTGTATCTGTCACATATTTCGACTTTTTCTGAACAAATTTTTGCGAAAAATTTCCTAATTTTTTCGAATGACAATTTTGAAAATATTTTTATTTTCAAATGTTTCTACTTTTATCATTGTGTTTGTGAGAGTTTTGACACACACCTACAGCCCATGGGACTTATTTTGAGCACTGCTGTTTTAAGTTATTATTTATTTAAAAACAGGGAGAGAGAAATGTTGTGTTTGATGGCTAACCCTTTTTAAATCGAATTTATAAACATTGTAAGGTGGAATATTTTTAAATGATATTTTATTCAAACCTCTTATCTGTACTGTACTACAGCGATCAAGTTTGAAAATAGAAAATAATAATGGGCAATTTGTGATATATATAACAGTATCTAGTAAACATGTCAACTTTTTAAAGGGACTAATTAGATCAGGAAATCCTAGCTGAATGCTACAAACTTATACTGGTCAACATATCTCCCTACCCATGATCATTTAGTTTCGACTGATATTTTTATACCCTTCACCATACTTTTGTACAGGGTATTACATCTCTTTTCATATGTTTATTATAGGCAAAAGAAAACGAGGTATTTTTAAATTGTAAACAAAGTACCGGTGGCATTTATGATCCGAATTGGATGAAATTTGGTACAACTAATTTATTTGGCCCAAGGACGAATCCTATTGAAAAATCAGTTCAGATTTATATATAGCTCCCACATATATATTCTTCTGATTTGATGGTGCACCAAAGTCCAATATACATATTGAGTTGGTTGCATAAATTCGTATCAAACAAAAAGTGGATAAAATGCGAGGCAATAAATGTATTGAGGAATTGATCCGATTCATAAAATCACTGGAATTATAAGATCACAAGATTACCATAATATTTTATCTGACGTAATGTGGCCTGTTGGGGCCACTCACCCAGCTCACTAAGGCTGACCGCCACGGATATCGAGTCCCTGGTCAACCTGATTTGCCTGCACCTTCTGGGTCAATTTCAATACCCTCGCTCGTACCTGCTTTTGTTACTGCCTTTTGAGGCAACCAATGCTCCACAATAATACACTTTAATATTGATTGAAACTCCAAAGGAGACAAGTTTATTAATTACTGCAATTGCACTTTAGTTATGGTGTGGCTCGTTTTTAACAATGCAAATGGTTTTGCGACCGTGCTCAACCATTTGCCAAATACCGGTTTTGATCTTACAAAATACTGGACAAGAATGGAAGAGAGAGCAAGAATGGGAGAAAGAGCAAGAATCAGAAAAATATTAAACTAAGCCGGCATACTCAAGTTTATCGCCGCTATTGATGAGGAGTGGGCGACGACTATGCAAGTGCTGCCCCCTTAGCGTTTTCTTGCATAGACATGGTCATATGCATCTTGGGAAATGCCTATTTCATGGGTGTTTCAACAATACAATAATGACCCCGAGCACTCGGCTAATTGATACCCAATAAAAAATTGTGTGTGCTTGATTGGCCTGCTCATGAATATGTGCAGAAGTTAATAAATGACGTGGTTATGGTATCGATTTCTAAAAAAATTGAAAATTTTCAATATCGGTGACGCATAGTATACGTTGCTAAGCTTTTGAGCACAGAAAAACATGAGTTTCTTATTGATATGAAATTAATATTTTATAAACCTTATAAAAGACTGAATAACGATAAAAAAACGTTGTTTCAAACACTTTTTTCGGACATGACTTCTTCCATGACAAACTTCCCGTAATTATTTCCTATCTTCACACTTAATCGCTCTAGTACAGTACGCATAAGCGTTTTAAATAAAAAAAATAATTTAAAATATTCTGAACGAATCGATTATTGCAAAAGTCGGTCCCGGGCCCGGGACTTGAATTTACTTTTGAAATATGGTTTCTCTTCTATTCCATATCATAGTTGGGCAGACTTGCACACCAGCGTTGATGCGTTCTCTTAAAATTTGTTGATGGTTAAAAAAAAATAAACCTTAATGAAAAGTTGTCCCCAATTTTTATACCCTACACAACTATGTTGTCAGGGTATTATAGGTTTGTGCAGCCCCAAAAGTTTGTAACGCCGCGAAATATTGGTCCTGGACCCACCTTTAAGTATACCGATCGTCATCTCTCGACTAGCTGAGTCGATCTAGACATGTGTGTCCGTCCGTCCGTCCGTCTGTCCATTATAATTTGTAAACACGATACAGGCCACAGTTATGGACCAATCTTCACGAAATTTTGCATGTAGGATGGGTTCTGGCCAATGAAGACCCCTATTGTTTTTGGGAAAGATCGGTTAATATTTAGGGGATGAAATGGACCAAATACTAAATTTTTGTCGGTTTTTCTGGTCGCTCCAGAGGCCGCAACAATGGTCCCAACATCGTGAAATGTTGCATGGAGAAGCGGATCGGGTCAAAGAATAAGCATGCCTATTTGGAGAAAGATCGGTCAATATTTAGCGGGTCAAATGAACTCTGACTTTTGTGTGAAAAATGACAAAATTTGTATTCTACGGCGTATATATTTACCCCTGAAGGACATATACCCGAGAAATTGAAATTATATCCAAGAGGAGTTGTTGACCTTTAAATTAAGACCTATTACATTGTTGTATGTGCTCGGATGTGGGAGTTACACCTAAATATTTACAGGTATCTCCGTATTCGTATATTATTTAGTAACCCATTATCACTTTGGAGAGCGGAACTATAGCGCTGATCGCTTTCAAATGTTCCATGAGGTTCCAGTCATGGTCAAGGACAACGCCTATAATTTTCGGTGATGATCAGATAATAATTTTGGAATGAAGTGGACCGATAACTTAATTTTTTGTGTTATTCGAGTCGATCTATAGACCTCAAATGAAAGCCGAACATCACAACACAACCCACGGTGAAGGGAATCTGGACAATAGCTTTACTGCTGTTTACCTCTAATCGAGCAAGAGGGTGCAAATATCACGAAATATTGCCCAGTCTCGGAATAAACATCCGCAGAAAATTTGAGTTCCGTGGTAGTTGTGTAGGGTATCGTATGGTCGGCCCCGTCCGACTATACTGCTCCGCTCACTGGGTTTTTAATGAATTTATTTTTTGAAATTCCTGGGATGTTATTTATATTTTAAAAATATTAAATTAATTAAATTCCGCAGAATAATAATTGTTTTTGTTTTCTCTTATCAATTTTTTAAGAGAAATTTTGCCCACCATTGGTCCATATGAAACCATAGACAAATGAAGGAATAGACACCAAAATGCTCTCACCAACGCTCTCTAAAATTGAGTTACCTAACAGGTACTTTCCTTTTTAAGCCGAATTTATAAACTTTTTAAGGTGAAAGACTATAAATATAGTTAGGTTTTTGCAAAATCTATAACATTGGATACAAATATTACATAAAATCTCACTAGCACTTTCTTGAGTACTTTGGTGTCTATACATGCATTTGTCTATGATGAAACCCTCGATCCATCAATACTATGCATGAATACGCGTAAAGTTAAAAAAGTAAATTGGTATTCCTTCCTTCTCCTTTATAACTACTCTCTGAGACAATATCCATTTCCAGTGCACACTCTTAAAAATGAAAGAAAACCCAAATAAATAAATTGCATAAAATCTCTTTCTCACAAAAAACCTAGATTCAACCTTGTCCATTTTCCCTTATACGACCTCTTTTTACACACTCTTAAAAATCAAAATACCCCAATGTAAAATATCCCGTTTCATCTTTCTTCGTTAAGTCGCCCATATTTCCCATTACCCAGTAAAAGAGAGTTCTAGAACTCCCCATAAATTTAGTTCTTCCGCCGCGTTCAAACTGTTTAGACGTTCGTTGTAGTGATCGGTTGATTTTGTTGCGAAATTATCAAGGAAATGAAAAAATAATAATTATGTGTTTTGAAATTACTGAAAAAGTTGAATACAACACGAAATAGTGAAAAATTCCGTTCATCCGTTCGTGTAATAAAATGTTTTCCAATATTTATTTTTCTGTTTTGCAAAAATGTTTGCTTTGTAGTTTTCGTTTGTGTATGTATCTGCTAAGCTGTGTTCTGTTTGTTTGGTGTTGATATGTGTGTGTTTGGCTACAAAAAGCTTTCTAATACAAAAAATATATAATCCCTCTGCAACAACAACGTTTCCGTGTCCATGTTAAAAAGAGAGTAAAAGCTCCACCCAATCTCCGTGTATTTTTCGCTTTCCGGTTAAAGAGTGTTAGTATTTTTTCGCAATCTGTTTAAAATTTCGCAATCGGCTTCGGTTCACTACAAAATCTTTTTCAGATAAATGTCATGTTAAAGTGTTTATCAGCTAGTGCGGTTTTAAACCATATAAATCTGTGTAATTTTCTATGTTGAAGATAAAGCAAAGTTAATTGAGTCAAAAAGTAGTATTCAAAATCCAATGTTTTTAATTAGTATTAAAAAATATATAAAAAAAGTTAAAAAAATAAATGAAAAATAAATAAACCCAATAAATTGACCTATGGCAGCGTAATGGGTGTTTAAAAGGTAAGTTGTCATGTTGTCTAACTACGTTGCTATTATCGCCCTCTATTGTTTATTATTACTATTCTCAAATATAATACGGGGTTCGTGACTTATCTGAATATGGTTGGTACAACGAACAGAGGTGAATTAATTTACACAGATCAAGTACTTTGTGGCTGTACTACAGACATGTATTTCGAAAACGAAAAGGTCGAAAGGCTTGCACAACACTTTGGGGTTATATGTTCGGAGGTACTCCTAGGATTCATTTTGTACAGTGATGGCAAAAAGAATAGGAACAAACTTATAACGGTAGTTTCAACGCATTTTTGTCGGAATGCTTAGACGGATTTTTATAATTAGCACACAAATAGAAATATATATTTAAGAAAATTGTACATCCATTTCCAGTTTCTCTAAGAGAATTGTTTTCTTCGGCGGGTTTAGTGGTAAAGGTGACAGTTTCATATGGAAAAAATAATAGAAATAACATAGGATATATAAATAATGCCCTGTATTGTACTATAAAAATAACATTAATGATAGGTACCATAAATATAATTTTAACTTTGAGCTTAATAGAGTGATTTTTATACCCTTCACCACACTGAGGTAAAGGGTATTATGACTTTGTGCATATGTTTGTAACAGGTACAAGGAATCGATATAGACCCATGGTTCCTTTTGAGAATATGCACTTTCAGAGTTGATTAACGCATGCCCGTCCGTCCATGTTAAATTGAAAACAATGTACAGGTCGCATTTATGATTCGAATTGGATGAAATTCGCCATAGCTCATTTATTAGGCCCTTGGACGAACCATATTGGAATTGGAGAAAATCGTTTCAGATTTAGATATAGCTTCCATATATAATTTCGTCCGATTTTATGTAAATAATGCACCAAACTCCCAATGTTTGTCCGATTGGGATAAAATTTTGCACCGAGTACTGAATTAGGTCCAGATATAGTATCGACCGATTTTTGTGAATGATACACCAAACTCCCAATATTTTTTTATCCGATTTAGCAAAATTTTGCATAGCGAAAAAATTTGTTCAGATTTTCATATAGGTCTGTACATACTTCCGTTCGATTTTATGCAAATGTCACACCCAGGAATCCAAGTCTGCCCATTTGACATGCAATTTTTCACATTTTTTTCCACATAGCACATTTAATTTCGCCCGACTCCATCTCAATGGCCCTCCAAAGATTCTATGTCTGTTCTATCTACATTGTAAATATTAACATATCTTGTATGTACCCAAAGTGGTGAAGGGTATCATATAGTCGGCCCCGTCCGACTTAAAAGCCAACATCGATCATTTCTTCGAATTTACCGACATTTTCGATGACCGGCCTATCAGTGCGAGGTGCATCTTTAGTCTCAAAAAGTTCTGAACGGCATCTACGAAACCAAAATCTGCCGAAAAAAATTGATTTCTTTTTCCCCAACCTAATAGAAAGCGTTTTCTTCATGATCTTTGGAGTTACCACCAAAAAATTCATTACCATAACTCATAACCTTGATCTATTCCTAGAGATGGGCAGTGGGTAAATACCCGGTAAATTGGGTAAGTGATGGTAATGTGGTATACCCATTAGGGGTACCTTTGTATGGGGGCCTACATCGATCAATTTTTGCATGGATATTTATTACCCAAAGAGAACTCTCTGTGCCTATGAACTATATGAACCAGATTTAGGCCGCCTATGTGAAGTTGTTCGCCAGGTAATGAGTTTACCCAATTTTTGGTTAAATACTCAAAATAAGGATATCTTTGTATTGGGGCTGCCAGAAAACGTGGACCTAGATCTATACATTTTTGCATGGATATTCGGTACCCAAAAATAACGTTGGACTAAAGGTAGGACGTCTTATTAATTACACATGCTATTAATCTTGAGCCACTGACATATGGTGCTTCGGCCAAATATTATTAATTTTTGTTAATGGCTTCACTTTCAAATTTGGAGGTTTGTGAACAGGCGTCGTTGAAGTAACATATGTATATTAACATAAGCAACTAATTGGCTTTATTCAAAATTTAAATATCAACCTTAATGTCTATATTGATTATTTGCTACACCCGAACAACTCATTCCAATCCATTTAATTGGATATAAAAATGTCCTTCTTGCACTTCCGCTGTCGTCATCGGCTTATCATCACAGTAATATATCATTTTTTGTTTTGACTTTAATGACAATAAATAAATGTCGCCATTATTTTTAACAAACTGACATAAACAGAAGTTTTTCTTTTTTTCGTTTCTGTTTTTTTTTAATATTAGCCTCTTAATCACTTTTGAATTTGTGTGTGGGTGTTTTTCCCCCCTCCGTAAAGGTGTGCCAGTTTTACCTGGTTCATTAATCTATTCAGACGTCTACATTCGAATCACGTTCTTACGTGTGTCACATCATTAAAATTTTACGTTTTTATGTTTACATTTATTTTTTGTTGTTGTTATTTTACGTAAGCTCAATATCGCCAATGTGTTAAGGACGATGAAGAGTCCTTAAAAAATTTAATGCGAGTGCTGTTTCATTAATGTGTTAACTCACACATATATAGATGGTAGTAAAAAATTGGTGTTTTTTGTTTGTGGCATAGGTGTATTTAAATGTAATTTAAAAAGGATACAAAGAAAAAATAAGGCGTTTATTTAATTAAGTAGTGTTGTCGAGTTATTTTGCGTACCATTTTGTATTGTGTTATTGCAAAATAGTCAGACGTAATCCTAGTTTTTTTTTTAATTTTGTGAGATGTTGCAAACTCTTCGTGGTATATCATTTATAATTTATTTTCCCTTTCTATCGTTTTTGATATTTATACCGACCCACCTTAATATACTTTGGTTAGGCGGCTTTTTGTTGTTCTTTGAATTAACATGTCAACTTTTTTATATCTGCATCAATACTGACATTGCATGGAAACCCGTCATTATGGGTGTGAACTTATGAGGGTCAATGAAAAATTATTGTAGGCGATTTATTAACTATTTTTTAATGTTTTAACATTATTCACATACATGTTCAGACTTGCCGCATATTCCGTATGTAGGCACATGTAATTGTATTGGAAAACATCAAAGTCAGACGAGGTCGATATATAAAAGAGGTGCTATAGAAATCGTATAGTAACCCATTATGCAATAAAATTGAGTTCACGGTTAGGGAGCCCTAGAGAAGTATATTAAGAAACCAGAAGTATAATTTCGATATAGGTTAAGGTTTTTGAGTTATCCCGTGCTGAAGAAAAATATGGGTCTTTTTGTTTGTTTGTTTCTGTAATAAGTTAAAACGATTTTAAGTTGGACCCGGTCAAACTTTTTATACCCCCACCATCATACACAAAACGGTGCATATTTGGTCCAAATCGAACATTCCAAAGCATGTTGAATAAAGTCCTATAGTTCATATGCAAATAATGAATTTATTTTTCCCCAACATATTCCAGGGTAAGACAGAGTAGCAGTTGAATTCTAGTCGGCGAAGATGGTGCAAATATCGCTAAATATTGTCCACGCACTGAATAGTGTTTCGTGGTAGTTGTGTAGGGTATCGTATGGTCGGCCGAGTCCGAATGTACTGCTCTGGGTCATTTTTATACCCTCAACAGAAGGTGCAGTGTATATTAAATTAGTCATTCCGCTTGCATTATATCGAAATATTCACCGGAGAACCCACAAAGAATATAAATATATATATATATATATATATCGCGATCAGGATAAAATTCTATGTCGATTTAAGCCAGATGACAAAAATTGCTAGTACTCCTAGGATTGTTTGGTATTGCAAATGGGATATACCGTTCTAGGTTTTGGTGTAGTTCCCATATAATGATACCCCCGATATTCGGTATTTTGGTGATTTTGGAAACGTTTTCCAACCGAATTGACTGTAATTTAGTATTTTAAATTATCATTTTATAGCACATGTCCGTACCATAATATGGATCCCAGTTTCACTGTATTTCCCATATAAATGTCTTGTACACTTTTTTCCAACGCATTGGCTGTAATTTGGTTCACATTGAATAACACATATCCGCACCAAAAATATTAATAATTACTAGAGATGAGCAGTGGATTAATACCCAAAGGGTAAATACCCAATAAATTGGGTAAATACCCATTTGTGGGTATTTATTTTGGGTATTTACTATATTGAATCGGTAATAGAACGTATTACACACTATTTCCGGATTTCTGTTATCAAATCGATTTATAGTTTTATTATACTTTAAAGACGTGGGTATATACCCGAGTATTTAACCAAAAAAATAGATATAAACTAATTAACTGGCAAACCACTAGACATAGGCGGCCAAAATTTGGCTCACATGTTTTTAATGTCAAAGCGAATATTGACTTGGAAGTGTCCAAGTTTAAATATAGCCCCATATAACCGTACCTCCCGATATAAGGTATTTCTTTGGTCTATTAGGCACATTTTACGATAAAATTGGCTGTAATTTGGCATAGGGAGTTCTCTTTGGGTACAAAATATCCATTCAAAAATGTATTGATGTAGGTCCACGTTTTCTGGTGGCCTCCATAAAAAGGTACCTCTATTTTGAATATTTACCCCTAAATTGGGTATAAGCTCATTAATTGGCGAACCCCTTAACATAGACAGCCAACATTTGGCTCAGATGGTTTTAATGTCAATGCGAATATTGGAAAGGAAAATCTGGGTCAAAGTTTTGATATAGCCTCTATATAGCCGTACCTCCCGATTTAAGGTAATTTTTGTCTATTAGACACATTTTATAAACAAATTGGTGATATTATGGCATAGTGAGGTCTCATTTTGCATAAAATATTTTTGCAGACCCATATAATGGTCCACGATTTCTGGTATTCACCCAAAAACTACCGAACCACTTGACTATACAAATTCTCCTCCACAAATAATCTAAAAAAAGTGTGTGAATAAATATTCCCTTCGCCTTATACACATAGTAAAATTTATAATCCACTTTCAAAAATCGAACATAAAACACTTAATTATTGTTCCCAATAATTGTAAATGTAAAAGACTTCTTAACAATTTATGACCAAAAAGATTGATGTTCTAAAAAATCCCCACACCTAGACCCAATATTTTCAAAAACACAAATGTGAATTGATTAACTTTTATGCAACAAAAACAACAACTTCCTCTAGCTATTTACTACAACATTACAGATTTAATGGAACAATATAAAATCAAGTATCTATCATTTGGTCTTGAATCTTGATTGTAGAACATTTGAATGCATCCAACACAGTCAACAGCAGTAGCATCAACAGCACTTCGAAAGTCAAAGCTCTGTCACACAGTCACTCCAAGTGATGCATGTACGTGTGCGTGTGTTGGTAATATGCCCTCATAAACACTCACTTAAATAAGTTTATCACCCAAAACAGTCTCCTTGTGAACTCTATTGTCAAAAGATCCTGCCAGTCGTCGTTGACAAAGAAACGGTCTGATATGAGATGCCAGATAAAACAAAGCAACGACAAAAACTCTCTCGAACACACAAACCCACACACTGACGCACACAACAACAATCTACGAATATATCCTGCTGACAAACAGATATCCTTTGAATGATTGTCATTCATACCACCATCAGGAATAGGCTACTTTGCTTTCGAAGTATATCCTGTTTGCATGTGTTTGTCCTAAGTGCAAGAAAACTTATAGTGAGCGAGTGGTGTGCTATGCGTATTGTTGTTGGTGTTGTTTTAAAAGTTCTGCTGCCTTTTTGTATTTGTGTGTGAATAGGTGTATTGTATGTTTAACAAACACCAGCATTTTAGAGAAGTTTTGAATGTTTGCAACATTCATTCATTCAGTCATTGGTGGCGGGGGACCAACAACGCTATACCATCTATCTGTGCATCTATTGGGAAATACTAACTCTGCTTCTTCTTCTTTCTGCTTCAGACCAGCATTGATGGGTAAATGCATTGTCCATTAGAATGTTTGTTGGTGTTGATTTCCAAGCCAACCTCAACTCATGTAGTCATATTTTTAGACAAAGATAAGGCAAAACTTTCAGCTTGAAGTTTTTCTTGGTGGCAGGAACAAAACAGGACTACAATACAGTTCATAACTATTAACAATTACAAACTTGAGAGAACAAAAACATAACTGAAAAAAACAATAACAACAACAATTCTCCACAACTTCCTCGTTTATCATTTAATAACAATAGGTGTAGTGGCTGCATAAGAGGTAACAATTCAAGCACTAAATATACAAAAAGTCTTAAATATACGATACGAATAAACTTTAGATAGTTCATATATGCCTTCTGAGAATGAAGGTTTGCTGCAGGAGCAGCTGATAACAATCAGACAGTTATTATTTATATAGAATCTTAATCTTTTATAAACACTATTATTTTCAAGGAATTACACTGTGACAAAATGCACCGCGTGTTCTGGGTGTGGATGGTAATTCTTAATCTCATGAAGACGAAGTTTTCGGATCAAGGATCGGCTAAAGTGGAACATGACGATGAAAACATATTATTATAGATTTTTTGTCTTTGAGAATCTTATCTGAAATCTTATGAGCAAAATATTTGGAAAATGTTTGTAGATCAAAAAATCACATATATTTGTAATTTTTATACAGTACATAAATGAGGACGACAAGGACATACTTTTGACAAATTTTTTATATCGATTTAGCCATGTCTGTCCGTTAAAATCACTTTGATACTGAATTGGATGTGTTCCGTTATTGTGAGTTCTCATTTGATAGCAAGCCTTGCGTACAACAATGATAACACTCCTCGATTTCAGTATTAAAACCAGTGATCGGAACAGTATAGTCGGACAGGGCCGACCATCGAAAATTTAACTTTCTACACCCTGTTGACCTATAGATCCATTGAAATTCCAAAAAGTGCAAGAACTTACACCGCAACAGAAAGAAAATAGACTAAAAGCGCCAGAATAAATGCCGAATATTATCGCGAAAATATTCTGGAGGCTGTATTAAAGCCTTGGGCACGCAAAAATTTGAGCGCCAGACCTTGGACATTCCAACAAGGCACATCACCATCGCACTCAGTACGCGTCACTCAAGAATGGTTACAAAATTAGGTTCTCCGCTTCATTTCCAGCGCACAATGGCCACCAAAATCTCCGGATACCAATTCGTTGGACTATTGTGTGTGGAGTATTTTTGAAAGCAAGGTTGACACTAAAAAACACCAAAGTGTCGATCACCTCAAGCCAGCGCTTCGCCGGTAATGAACCAAAATACCGCAGAACAACATTCGGTGAGGCCATAATTCGTGCCAAAGGTGACCAATTCGAACAAATCTAAACTTATTCTAAAATTGATGCTATTTCCGATAGTTTTTTTTTTTTTTTTGCCAAATCGACAGGTTGAATCCCAGTTTGTTGTTTTTACACATTTTTGGTTTCATTCAATAAAAATACAGCGTTTGACTTTGTTGCAGTTTTTTCATCTCACTGTACTTTTCACATTTTTGTTACGTCACATGATGACCGATCATCATCTAAAAAGCCGTTCTAAGTATTTGGTCAGATCACCTTCACCCTGTAATATGTGATGGTCTCTGTAGCGACTAGAAAATATGACAAAAATAAAGTTCTCATTTCATTGCACCCCCTGAATATCATCTGAACATCAACAACAATTGTAGGCGTCGTCCTTGATAAAAACCGGAACTTCATGATAAATTTCTAAGCGATCTTTCCTCCCCTAGTTTTTAAATATCTAATTTTCTAGGTCTTTGGGTCCATGACAATATATTCCTTTAGAATTCAAGCGTGATGATTGGATTATTAGGTTCCTAATAATCCAATGCAGAGATATGCTTATCGGTTTATTCCAGGTACAGAGAGTACCAAAGATCCACTTTTTTGTTCTTTAAGTCCTTGAGGATTTTTTTATGTACGATTTTTGGACATTGGGTCCTTGGAAAATGTTCTTTAAAAATTCACGCTTCTGGGTAAAAATATTTAAAAAAATTCACACTTTTCTTTGAATTGAAACCTTTCTTTGAATCTTTAAAAAAAAAAAAATCTTTAAAATATCCTTGGTCTTTGGGTCCTTAAAATATATTTACTTAAAACGTTTGAAGGCTGGATTAATAGGTTTCTAATGATCTCTTGCTGAGTTACGCTGATCAGTTTATTCGAGATACACTGGGTACCAAAAATCGACTTTTCTTGTTATCCTTAAGAATACACGCTTCTTGGTCTTTGGGTCCTTGGAAAATATTATTTAAAAATTCACGCTTCTGGGTCTTTGAGTCCATGAATTACTTTTTTTTAATCCAATTTCTTAATTTTTGAGTCCTCGAAAAAAATATTCTTTGAAGTATCCATTGTCTTTGTGTCCTTTAAAAATATTTTTTAAACATGCATGCTTCTCGGTCTTTGAGTCGATGGAAAAATATCTTCACGCTTCTGGGTCTTTGGGTCCATGAATTTGTTTTTTTTTAATCCAACTTCTTAATTTTTGAGTCCTTGAGAAACAAATATTTTTTTAAGTATTCATCGTCTTTGTGTCCTTTAAAAATATTCTTTAGAAATCCACTATTCTTGGTCTTTGAGATTATAAAAAAATTCATTCATTAAAAATCCATGCATTTGGCTGGATGGTTCTTAAAAAAACACGCCGATTGGTCTTTTCGGATTCTTGGAATTATATATTTTTTTAAATCCATTCCCATTGGTCTTTGTATCCTTGAAAATCCATGTCTGATGGTTGGATTTTAAGTTCCTAGTGATCCCATGCTCATATATATAATGGTCGGTATATTCGAAGTACAGTATACACAGCAAAATGTATAAGCTTAATACCAGTTTGTCGTTTTTTGAAAAACAACGATTGATTAGTAAATACAATATGACATTGTTCATCAAATTTTTGGGAGTCTTCAATATCTAAAACATTTTTTTAATACACATTTTTTTAAAAAATGCTGTAAGATATAATAAGAGGAGATTTTTATACCCCACGCAACTATGTTGTGAGGGTGTTATAACTTTATGTGGCCCCAAGGGTTAGTAAAGGCCACAGTTATGGACCAATCGTCAGGAAATGTTGCATGTAAGGTTCTGGCCAAAGAAAGCCTCAACCGTTTTGGGTGATGAAAAACTTTATTTTTGTCTGTTTTTCTGTTCGCTCTATATGCCAATGCCACAATTATGACCTGAACATCACGAAATTTAACCCAGAAAACGTGACTGACCATAGAACAAGAATGTATGTTTTGATGAAAATCGGCTGATATTTAGCAGGCCATATGGCGTATATATTTACTCTTGAATGACATAGACCCGAATACCGCCCACTGGTTTTAAATATGGTTGATATTACAACAAAACCTATAAGCGTGGTTTTTATACCCTTAACCTCACTGTGGTACAGGGTATTAAGTCTATGTCGTGATAGACACATGGTTCCTTTTGAGAATATGCATAGAATCACTTTCTGAGTCGATTTAGGCATGTCCGTCAGTCCGTCCATGTATTTTTGTGAACAAAGTACAGGTGGCATTTATGATCTAATTTGGATGAAAAAACCTATTGAAATTCGGAAAAATCGGGTCAGATTTAGATATAGCTCCCATATATATTTTCGTCCGATTTAAGGCAAATGGTACACCAATTTCCCTTTCGATTTGCACGAAATTTGGCACAGTGCAATGAATTAGGTCTAGAATGACGTGTGCCAAGTTTCGTGAAAATCAGTTCATATTAAGATATAGCTCGCATATATGTTTTAGTCCGATTTAATGTAAATGGTGTACCAAAGTCCTTATATATCTTTCGGTTTGCACGAAATTTGGCACAACGTAATGAATTAGGTCTAAAATTATGTGTGTTTAGTTTCCAGAAATCGGTTCAGATTTAGATATAGTGTTGAAAAATTTAGTATCGGTTGCAGAATGACATGTTTATGGATCCAATTTCATTTTACTGGTCCTTTACAAGTGCGATGTCTGTTAGGATTCATCTGTTGAATATACCCAAAGTTGTGAAGGGTATCATATAGTCGGCCCCGTCCGACTTTACTACTTTGCTATCGAAAGCTTTAAGCGCATATTTTTAAAATCATATTTGTTTATTGATAGTGTGAATTTTATATATATTTTATCGCAGGTTTATACGTGTTATTTTCATACATTTTTTAACAAAATATTTGCGCGTATAAGGTTATAAAGTGTTTTATAAATAATATTTTTGTCAGCTCTAAATATATAGCGCGATTGAAATATTTCGTTGCCCTTTTGACCACCAGATTATCCATTCTTTGTCATGACACACACATGCAGCTTTAAGCTCTTTTGTATTGTTCCATTAAAGAAATTGCATAAAAACTAATATTTTAATCTATTGTTTTTACGTCATATTATCCTTTGCTAGTTTATCCCATCAAAATCGAATTGATACATTTTATTTGAGTATACGTATCTACAATATTAATTGGCAATAACGAAATAAATGATATCATACAGACCAGATTGTTTTTTCTCTCTTCAATATATATCTGTCTAACGAAGTTCAGTAAAACCATACTAACCGCTGACATAGACTGTCATTAAAGCCACATTTCACATTTGTGTTAGTTAAAAAAAAAAACTACGAAAAAGAATTAATACCAACACAAAAAATCATTCGATCAGATGTGGTTGAATTTGTCAAATGAAAAAGGTATGTGGACAATGGAATAAAACCAATAAAAATGGATTTGGTAGCTAAATGTCAATTTTCCCCCGCTAATCTAAATAAATTCAAATAACTATAATTCAATAGACAATTTAAAAAGTCAAACGGAAACATTTGTTCGACAATTGTTGGTTGTAATCGAATTGTGGGCGGGAAAGGGGAATTAGTTTGTCAGTCGACATATTCGTGTGTATTGGAAACAAATATCAGTTATGATTTGAATAGTATTGATACGGCAATTAAAAGATAAAAAAGTCGGTCGATATATATGATACCCTACACCACTATGGGTACTTACTTATCTGATTAATGACAGAACGGTTGTTCCATTAGCCAAGCTTAAACCAGTAAGAAGAGTAGTAAAGTTGGACAGGGCCGACTATATGATACCCTACACCACTCTGGGTATATTCAACATATATATCCGTAAAGACGTCGCCTTTTTGAATGACATTTTAACATGAAATTGAACGAACTTAAATATGTGATTTGTATGTCTTTCTGGAACCTATGCTAAATTTCATTTCATTTGGGCAAGTTTAGAGTCGATTGCGCACAGTGGGACAGATTTGTGTAAATCGATTTAGAGCAAACTTGACACACGCTATTCGGTATGCTGCACTGTTTAAAATTTAATATCAATCAGACATCTAATGATTATTTGATGTAAATTAACATAAATAAGTCGAAATTATATGTGGAAGCTACGATATATCTATATCTGAACCGATTCGAAGCAAACTTGCCAGAGATTAATTTATATTAATTTCAGTACGTTGTGTCAATCGGCCTATTGTGCACAATTTACTTAAAACCGGAGGAAAATATTTATATTAGGTGTACACATCATTCTAGACTTAATTCAATACGCTATACCAAAATTCGTGTAGGCTATAACAAATTTCGTGCAAATCGAAAGATATATAGGGACTTTGGTACACCATTTACCTTAAATCGGGCGAAACTATATATGGGAGGTATATTCAAATCTGAACCGATTTTCACGAAACTTAGCACACGTCATTCTAAACTAAATTCAATATGCTATGCCAAAATGATTTTCAGGGACTTTGGTGCACCACTTACCTGAAATGGGGCGAAACTATATATGGGAGCTATATCTAAATCTAAACCGATTTTCACGAAACTTAGCACACATCATTCTAGACCTAATTCAGTAGGCTATACCAAATTTCGTGAAAATCGAAAGATATATAGGGACTTTGGTACCCCATTTACATTAAATCGGACGAAACTATAAATGGGAACTATATCTAAATCTGAACCGATTTCCTCCAATTTCAATAGGGTTTGTTCTTGGGCCAAATAAGTGATATGTGCCAAATTTCATCCAAATCGGTTCATAAATGCGACCTGTACTTTGTTCACAAAAATACATGGACGGACAAACGGACATGCATAAATAGACTCACAAAGTGATTCTATGCATATTCTCAAAAGGAACCATGGGTCTATCTCGATTAGTTTTGCCTGTTACAAACATAATACCCTGTACCACAGTGTGGTGAAGGGTATAAAAATTATTTCCAGGCGCGTCGGTCTTGTGCGCATACCATCCAATTTGAAAGAGCACTTTCCAAGATGTTGTTTTCTACTTGATCTTTACATCGGATTCGTGGCCTTCTCTTCTGTGTGAACCACCACTTGGCTCGCTTTTGTAAGCCTTTTGAGCTGGGGCACCTTCATCCATTTGCATCTCGTATGACCTTTTCCGGCAGGATGTTAAACAGGTCACACGACAAAATGTCACCTTGTCTGTCCTTTCGGATTTTAACTGTTAACCTTGTACCAGTTAAAGTTAACCTGGATAGCCGCAATAATTTTGTAGGAATGCCAAACGCAGAAATGTCGACGAATGGTGGATTAATGGTGGATTTGCCAGGCCTGAAGCCGCATTGGTATGTTCCAATAATGTCGTTGATCATTGGCTTCAGTCATCCGCACAACCCGCTGGATATCACTTTATATGCAATGGGATGGAGACTAATTCCTCTATAGTCTCCTTTTTTTGTGCATGGGACACAGGATGCTAAGGTTCCAATCATTGGACATGCATTCCTCTAGCCAAATTGTACTAATCAGTTGGTGCATACTCATGGCCAGTCATCTCTTATTGGTTCTGGCGTATCTTCTTCCCCGCCACTATTTGATACCAGAAGCTTTTCGAAATGCTCCTTCCAGATCCTCAATATGCTACCTGTATCTGTCACCACGTTTCCTTCTTCATCTCTACAGGAGGATGTGCCTGCACCAAAGCCTTCGGTTTAATTGTTTACTTGTTAGTAAAAATTCAATATTCGATCCTCGTATCGATCGAACATCAAAAACACTGGACGAATGCCTTCCGTCTATCACAACATGATCAATTTGATTTCTCGTTGCTTGATCAGAAAAAATCCAGGTGACTTTGTGCGATTTTTGCATTTAAATATTCTGGCCAGGACAGCGCCCATATGCTGTTTCTAGCCGCTCGCAAAATATGTCTGTTCATCATTGTCTTCCGTCGGAGCATGGGCGCAAATAAGACTGATGTAGAGTAACTTCGCTTCTATACGGATTATATCAATTCGCTCATCTACTGGAGTGAATCTGGAGATGAGGTCTTTTATTCTTCTATTAAACATAAATCCGCAGCCGAATTCACGTCTCGTTTCATGGCAGCCCCTTTCCATCGCATTTCCTGTAAGGCAATAATGTCGGCTTTGTTTGGCTAACAGACTTGAGTATATCCGCCAAAGCGAAAACTGCGCCTGTTCTGTACAACGTGCATACATTCAAAGTGCAGATTCGCAGATCGTGGTCCTTTATACGTTTGCGGGGGTCATCAACATTAGGGGGGTTTGGTACAAAGTGGAAAAATTTGCTGTTGCAAACATAAATTTACTGTGAAAAAAAATTATTTCGTGCCCGTGCCCCCTCTGGCTACGTTGCTGTAGGGAGGTACATGAAGGAGTAAACCAATGGATCTCATCTTCGGAATTGATCTAGGATTGGTAAACATAACAGGTTGAAAAAAGTTTGCTTCAAATCGGATATGCACAATTCAGTCCCCTTTTGTGGGGGAGGTACCTGCCAGAAGGAGTGGGCCGATATTTCCCAATTTCGAACTTGAACTAAGTTTGCAAAAAATATTACGATGGGCAAAATTTGGATGAAATCGGTTACTCCCTTCAAGAGTTTGCGTGCGCACCAACCGTCCAGGCACACACATGGACGGATATTTGTAAATCGAAGCCAAATTGTCTGAAACGGATTTGGCCCAAAGAAACATGTGGTCTAATATAAATATTTTGATGAAACACTTTTTTGCCGTATCAGGGCGTATATAAGGAATATACGCCTTGATAAACCATAAGACTGAACGTCTAAAAATCTCATCTTATTGGCTTATAATTCATTGCAAAAATAATAACCATTGCAATGTTCTGATTATTTTTGAAAAATATTGATATTATTCGGCATTGTTTCAAATAAAGAACTTAAAACGTAATTAACATTAACCCATTGTAAATATAGCTCATTGTCATAAATATATTCATATTAACGAAAGACATACTACGTATAATTTACAAATGATACGCCCCTTAACTTCTTTTATTCACCACTATCTGTTGGAATTTTATTATCATTGTTTTACAATTTACAACGAAATAATTATTAAGTAGACCAATTGAAATATATACTACAATGGGTAAAGAGAATTTTTATTATTATTCTTCTGCTGCTGTTGCTGCAATTAAGAATTTTTTGGCTAACAGACTTTTGTTGGTTTTAGTTCGCAGTTTGTGCCATTAACCTCGAAGTTCTTTTGGAGTGATGTTGTTTCAATGAACTACTAACACTACTCCATTCATGGCGATGAAGAACGGGTATTGCATTTCACATTTTCACAGTAAATAGAAATATAAGATTTACGGAAATGCTGGAAAATGAATGGATGGACAGAAACACCTACAAGGGGGGAAGGTATCCTATGTAAGAATGACTGAATTTTATAATGCAAAATAAAATTACTCTCAAATAAAATATTTCACATTTAAAATTTGATATCTGCTCCATCGCCTGCATTCCCATTTCAAATTTAGTTTGTTGTCCATCTTTTTTGTTGATGCCAGTATCTCCTGCTACTTAATTTCTATATCAAGTCAACAGTTAAAAAGTAGACCAGAAGCGAAACGAACTAAATAAAATACAGTTCATTGTTAGATCCTTGACGGAGTTTAGTTTTACAAAACTTCATTTATTTTCATTTCATTTGCAATATTTATTGCAAGTAGCTCTGCTCTCCGTCTCTTTTCTGGCTCTCTTTCAACTTTACAATTCAAGTGGATGCTACACTCTTCATTAATTTCAACATTTGGAAACAAACATTGAAACATAATATCCATTAAAATTGTATTTGAAAGTTTTATAATTGTATTGAGATTAATTTCGAAACAATGATATAAAAAAATTTAGTTTGAGGATATATTCTATTGAATTCGAAATAAAAAGAAAATTATTTTGAACAAAATAAAAAAAGGAAATCTATAGAAAATATAGAAGTTCTGTTTAAATGGTTTCCTAGAGTTTTAAATTGGAATCGACTTTGTGAGACTGTGTTTGGAGATACAAATAAAAAGATATACAGATGAGTAAAGTTTGGCCGATCCTCCACCTTGAGGTAGGCATTTAAAATACCTCAAAACGATATGCAGACTTCATTATTGCAAATTGTTGACATATAAATTTTTATTCGTAGACCAATCTATATAATGTTCAATACCAAATATCACAGTATGGGCCAGGAATCCAATTTTTTGCAAAATGTCAATATCATGTAGAGAAGAAAAAACGTTCTATATCTTAAATCTGGAGACTTCGAGTTTTATTTGCACATCGTAATATTTATTCCAAACATAGTTCAGTCGGTCCTTTTGTTCTGGTACCTCCCCCTCAAGGTGTCAATCTTAAGGTAACTCGTGCTAGCAAAGTGTCGATCTGAAGGTAAATCATGCGAGCTTCGATTTTTTGGGGAACTTGTTGAAACATAATTTAATTAGATCAGTTTAAAAAATGACAGCCATTTTCGATCCCTATTGAATTTGTACTGTTTTCTTGCAGAATCAAAATCAGCATCCCCGAAACACTTATATGTGATATTTATTTCATAAATTTATTGCTATAATTAAGGACAAAAAATTGGATTTCTGGTCCATAGAACATCATATGAACACTTACGGAAGTGGTTAAACAGACATATAATTATATTCAGATCATAAATATAGTTTAATAGGCCTTCGTCCAAGCGTCCAGAAAAAAATAAATTATGTTTATGGGTGACTAAGTGCGTAATTAGGTTGCATTTTTAAAAATCCCTTAATATAAACGTGCTAAATGGTTTAGAAGAGAAATTTGGCTAAGGCTCTGAAGGTTTAAAGGTACATTGAGGACCCTTTCTAAAATTTTAGGAATATTTGGAATAAATAAATCTCGCCTTTTGATACTTAGTTACCAATTCAATCCAGTAAGGAAAATTAAAAAAATTTAGATATAGCTCCCATATATAGTTTCGTTCGATTTAATGTAAATGGTGCACCAAACTTCCAATATTTGTCCGATTGGGACAACATTTTGCACAGAGTACTGAATATGGTTCAGACTGGTGTCTGCGAAGTTTTGTTAAAATCGGTTCAGATTTAGATATAGCTCCCATATCGTCCGATTTTTTGTGAATGATACACCAAACTACCAAATTTTGTCCAATTGGGACAAAATTCTGCACATAGTACTGAATTAGGTCCAGACTCATGTCTGCGAAGTTTAGTTAAAATCGGTTTAGATTTCGATATAGCTCCCATACACAGTTTCGTCCGATTTTATGTAAATGATGCACCAAACGCCTAATATTTGTCCGATTGAGCAAAATTTTGCATTGCGAATACAATTAAGGAAAAATTGAGGTGTGATATGGTTTGTTGAAATCGGTTCAGATTATATATTTCTTGTTTACAGGTTTGTTCGATTTTATGGTGCATGCAAAAAATCCAAGTCTGCCCGTTTGACATGCATTTTTTCATTGATTTCAGAATTGTATGTGTATGGGGTTTTTAATCGGTAAAAATATCTATCTAATTTCGCCCGTTTCCATCCGCCAACGCCTCTATGTCTGTTCTATCTGCAGGATATTATAGATATTAACATCTCTTGTATGTAACCATAGTGGTGAAGGGTATCATATAGTCGGCCCCGTCCGACTTTTGATATTTTCTTACTGGGTTTTCCATTGTAAAAAAATTGCGGATGCGTCTTTTTTGAACACCTGTTTCTATATGAAGGAGTTGCCAGATCGAAACTAAATTTAAAATGAAAGAGATGGAAACACTTATTTTTTCTGTTTATACCGCGCTTTTTGTGCTAGGCTTAGAACTTTCTGAACTGCCCTCGTAGAGATTTAAAACTGAAATTTAAATATTTTCACATTTAGCTTTTCCTATCATATTTTCCCGAAGCGAGCATTTATTGTATAAGATGACAATTTTACGCCTTATAGTATGGTACTGGTAATTCTAAGCAATATCAGAATCTTATATCCCTGTAAATATTGAGGAAATAGTATAGCTAGTATCATTTTAAAAGTCAATCACTCTTCTTCTCCAGACTATGTCCTTCAGAAGTAAATATATAAGCCATTGAATGCAAGTTTAACCCTCTCGTTATTTATTTTTTTATGAAAAACAATCCAGTCCTTGGCCAGATGCCCTCCGTGTAAAGTCCCAAAATCGCATTATTTTTTATTATTATACCCTACACAACTATGTTGTCAGGGTATTATAGCTTTGTGCAGCCCCAAATGTTTGTAACGCCGCGAAATATTGGTCCTAGACCCACCTTTAAGTATACCGATCGTCATATCTCGACTAGCTGAGTCGATCTAGACATGTGTGTCCGTCCGTCCGTCCGTCTGTCCATTATAATTTGTAAACACGATACAGGCCACAGTTATGGACCAAACTTCACGAACTTCTGCCCAATGAAGACCCCTATTGTTTTTGGAAAAGATCGGTTAATATTTAGGGGATGAAATGGACCAAAAACATTATTTTTGTCGGTTTTTCTGGTCGCTCCAGAGGCCGCAATTATGGCCCAAACACCGCGAATTTTTGCATGGAGAAGGGGATCGGGCCAGAGAATAAGCATGCATGTTTTGATAAAGATCGGTCAATATTTAGCGGGTCAAATGGACCCTGACTTTTGTGTGAAAAATGACAAAATTTGTATTCTATGGCATATATATTTACTCCTGGAGGATGTAGACCCCAGGAGGAGTGGTTTTCCTTTAAATTGATACCAAATATAGTGATGTATCTACTCAGATGTGGGAGTTACAGTCAAATATTTACAGGTGCTTACGTATTCAGATATTATTTAGTAACCCATTACCACATTAGAGGGAGAAATATCGCGCTGATGGCTTTGAAATTTTTCATGAAGTTCCAGTTATGGTCAAGAACAACGCCTACAATTTTCGGTGATGATCAGATTAAAATTTTGGGATGAAATGGACCGAAAACATAATTTTTTGTGTGTTTTCGAGTAGAGTATAATCCGAAAATCTCAACACAACCTACCGTGAAGGTAATCTGGACAAGTAAATAGAAGGATTGTACTGAATATTCGAAAAAAAGGAAGAGGTGTTGTTAACCTCTAATCGGACAAGAGGGGGCAAATATCACGAAATATTACTCAGACTCGGAATAAACATCCTCAGAAAGTTAGAGTTCGTGGTAGTTGTGTAGGGTATCGCATGGTCGGCCCCGTCCGACTATACTGCTCCGCTCACTGGTTTTTTTTTTTGTTTTTAGAAACACATGATTTTCGTGATATTAGAGTGGTTATTGTGACCAGAAAACTTTTTGGTTCATTTCACCCCCTTAATATTAATTTTATTATTGTCAAAAACTATAGGAGTCTTTATAGGTCGAAAATGGATTAGTCCATAACTTTGGTCTGATTAAAATGGACAGACGGAAAATGCCGACTCAACTATTCGAGATATGACCATTGGTATACCACAATGTTGGTAGATAACCAATATTTCGTGGCTTTACAAACTATTGAAGCTACAAAAGCTGTTGCGCACTTAAGGGAACCCCTCCCCCCATTCTCGGGGTCAAAATTTTTTTGATTTAATTCAAATCTACACTAATTCAAGAATGTCTCTAAAAAATTTCAAGTGTAAATCTCAAGAACTCTTGAAGATGTAGCCGATTTATTGTGTCAGCATCAAATGACGGCTAAAGGGCTTCTCAAACTTTAAACGCGTTTTTCTCTTTTGCGAATGGCGTGTACGACAACTCAAAAACTAATAACCCAATCGATTCCAAGTTTTTACACGTTTCTCTATGAGTGTATAGCTATCGTATGAACTATGATAAAGCCAATCGGTAAAGATCTTCCTTATTTTTTAACTTGGTTCTTCGTCAAAAATCGGCGATTTTCAAAAAATATTTTTTCACAAGTCCGCCATTTTGTTAATTTTAGGGCGAGGTCAATAATCCTGGTTCCTAGTTTCTAACACCGTTGACATTTTCGGATTCCGATGTTCCAGTGAGGAGTTGTCATGCCCGCCATAAAGAATAAGGACTTCTTTTTAAATACAAAAAACAACAACAACAAAAATTTTTAAATCATTTATCTTCCTTTTTAAATCTTCAAATATATATGTGCAAAGTTACAAACCTTAACAAGCATTGGTATTGATTTACCAGCCCATTGAAAATCTTGAAAAATTAAAATCGAGAATGGGGGGGGGGGGGGGTTCCCTTAAGAGATAGTTGTGTAGGGTATAAAAAAAAAGGATTTTTTATGAGATCTCGTCCATAATATATGCAATCAGGCAGTGCCTTTAAAAAGATCGAGTAATAAATTAAAGTAGCATTACATATATTTTGGACGAGTAAAAAATTTAAGAGAAATGTTATAATATTCTCACATTTTTTCAAAATATTCATATTCCGATAATTGCCTGAGATTCATTCAATTATGAAAACAATGTGTCAAATATGACTATACAATTATTTACAAAAAAAATATTTGTTTTTTTATTTGTTAATGTTCATCTTGATGCGTAATTTTATACATTTTCGATCGATTTCATTATAATATAATTAATTCTCTAGTACAAAAATTCTTATTGATCTAAAATAAATAATTTACATAAAATAATATTTATAAACATAACAATATTTAACCTAGTTTTTAACATTTTTTAAAAACTTTTTAAATTGGATTTTTTTCCTATTCTCAGTTGGGGGAGATTCGAAAAGGTTTTGGCACACGCACATTTTTGTTGATCATCACTCATCCACAGGCATTTTTTTGATACCACTTCTATTTTATAACATCATTTAACCCCGGGACACTAAGGATAGAAAAATAAACACACTTTAGTATTCAGGACGATGATCCACCGCACTTTTTTCTTCACTTACGTCTACTAAATGTTACTGCTCTCCGGCAACGATTACGATGATCACGTAACAGACCCTTGGGACATGGAGCTTTTCTCTTATCCATTACCAATAACTGAGAATGTAGCACTGTTCCATCTTTGCGATAAAATATCACACGCTTCGCTGATGTCGGCAGGGGGGCCATGGCACTCATCAGGATAATTGATATTATTAATAATCCACACAGTTGCTTTGTATTCATATTTGTTTCCGATTTTTTCTTTAACTTTTTGTCTTTTTCAACTGTTTGTTGCAAACGTAATTGTTTATTTTTAAACTATTTAATTCTTTGAACTAATCTCCGCTATTTTTCCGATATAAGAAAAAACAAAAACAAAAGAAATCGCGCTCCACTGCGTAAATCGTTTCGTTTCGTTGTGATGTGATTGCCGCAACAAACAAATTTCAATTGATTAGATTTCGAACACGTTCGTCCCTATACATTCGCTTCTTTTGTTGACTCTCTTTTCGGGGGAGAGTTATATGGGCCAACATTGACTATCGGCTATTGCTAAATTATTTCGAACAACAACAACAACAAGAACTAAATGAGCATTGCTTTATGATTTCCCTTTTGATAAGATAAGGAATACAATAATGATGGGGGCATGATGAAGAAACAGTAAAACATTACTAAACAAAAAATGAACCCGGGGAGAGAACTTCGTTTAACTAATTTTCATATGAAATTCCCTATAATCGTTTGTAGAAACCAAAAAAAAAAAACGAACTTGTCATTATTTAATCATTGTCTACAAAATCAAACGACTCCATGGTGAAGTGTAAAAATTCCTTAGATAAGAATTTTATATGACAAATCATTGTTAAATCAGTCGCTGACTTTTTACCACCATTCATTGAGGCAGTGCAATATTTATTGATAGTATCATTACGTAGTAGTAGCAGTATGCAGTGAAACAATTTGTATGCAATACTCACTGAAGGCGCCATAATGTACATGGACAATATTGCCAATTTTTTAATATTCCATTTCCCAAAAATCGGCTTTGTTTGTTCTCGTACTAGATCAATAATTTTGGGTACACATCTACAGAAAAATGTCCCAAATCCGAATCCTTTCGCCATTAAATTTTTGTTTGGGGTGCACAAATGTTATCGATGTTTTAATTTTGGGCATATGAAAAGAAATCTTAAAACCCAGTAAGGAAAGTAGTAAAGTCGGACTGTGCCGACTATAAGATACCCTTCACCACTTTGGGTATATTCTTCATATGTCACCTAACCAACTCCGCCTTTTGGAAAGAACATTGCCATGCAATTGAACAAACTTCTGGTCTTGAATGTATGCTAAATTTCTTTTCATTCGGGAAAGTTTAGAGTTGCTTACGTACTTAATTTAGTACGCTATGCCAAATTTCGTGCAAATCGAAAGATATAAAGGGACTATGGTGCACCATTTACATTAAATCGGACGAAAATATATATGGGAGCTATATCTAAATCTGAACTGACTTTCACGAAACATAGAACACATCATTCTAGATGTAATTCAGTACACTATATCAATTTTCGTGTAAATCGAAAAATATAAAGTGGCTTTGGTGCTACCTTTGCATCAAATCGGATGCAATTATATATGGGAGATGTATCTAAATCTGAACCGATTATCAAGAAACTTAACACACATTACTTCAGACTTATCTCACTGCGCTGTGCCAAATTTCGTGTAAATCCAAATAAACAGGGACTGTGGTCCACAACTTACCTTTAATCGGACGAAAATATATGGGAGCTATATCTAAACCTGAACCGATTTTCACGAGATTTAACACACATCATTCTATACTTAATTCAGTGCGCTCTGCCAAATTTCGTGCAAATCGAAAGATATATAGGGATTTTGGTACACCATTTACCATAAGTTGGGGCTATATCTAAATCTGAACCGTCTGTGGTTAGGTATTTGGTATTTTCTCCGCTTCATAAGAAGAAATTTATATTTTGTCTATATTTTGCATTTTGTGTTGGAGGATAAGGAGGCTCAACCAATCCGTAGAAGCCTTTCGAGTTGTCCAGGCAATCATACACTGGGTCGCTCATATATATAGATGAACTAACGTCTACATGACACAACTATTATGATAGGGCACTCCTGTGGGTTACTTCTATTAGCTGTATCATAAGAGGAATGTCGTAAATTCTCAGTTTCAAAAAAAAAAAAAAATAATTGTGCAGCCCCAAGAGTTTGTAATGCCGCGAAATATTGGTCCTAGACCCACTTTTAAGTATACCGATCGTCATATCTCGACTAGCTGAGTCGATCTAGACATGTGTGTCTGTCCGTCCGTCAGTCCATTATAATTTGTAACACGATACAGGCCACAGTTATGGACCAATCTTCACGAAAATTTTGCATGTAGGATGGTTTCCGGCCAATGAAGACCCCTATTGTTTTTGGAAAAGATCGGTTAATATTTAGGGAATAAAATGGACCAAAAACTTTATTTTTGTCGGTTTTTCTGGTCGCTCCAGAGGCCGCAATTATGGCCCAAACACCGCGAATTTTTGCATGGAGAAGGGGATCGGGCCAGATAATAAACATTTATGTTTTGATAAAGATCGATCAATATTTAGCGGGTCAAATGGACCCTGAATTTTGTGTTAAAAATGACAAAATTTGTATTCTATAGCGTATATATTTACATCTGAAGGACATAGACCCAGTTAGTTTATAGTATATCCAAGAGGAGTGACCTTTAAATTGATACCAATTATATTGTCGTATGTACTCGGGTGTAAGAGTTACACTTAAGTATTTACAGGTGCTTACGTATTCAGATATTATTTAGTTGCCCATTACCACACTAGAGGGCGGAAATATAGCGCGGATCGCTTTGAAATTGTCCATTTACTAGATGTTAGTAATATTTGTTGACCTCTAAGTGGTCAAGAGGGTGCAAATATCGCGAAATATTTTCAATGTTCAGAGTATAGAACCATAAAAAGTTAGATTTCGTGGAAGTTGTGTAGGGTATCATATGGTCGGCCCCGTCCGACTATACTGCTCCGCTCACTGGTTTTTAATTTAATTTGAAGCTATAACTTCTTAAGAATGTTTCTTTAAATTTTAAAATTTCAAAAACTCTTGAAGGAATACTCGTGTGTAAGCCACATGTGGCACCGGGAACTTTTCTCAACACTTTTATGTTTTTTTAGTAACAGTATTTTTACGATGGGAGGGATAACTTAAAATCTATTAAACCAATCGGTTTCAAATTTTAACACGTCAGCTTTAACCTACATATTTTTAGTATGGACTAAGATCAATCCAGTCGGAGAAGATCTTCTCTATTTTCCAGTTTGGTTTTGGTTGAAAATATGCTATTTTCCAAACAAATATTTTCCTAGGTCCGCCAATGTGCTCATTTTCGAGCGAAGTCAATAGTCTTAGTTCCTACCAATGCTACTCTTCCTAATTACGTTGGAATTTTGAGGTATGACATCTTATTATTTGAAAACAGATGGAATAATTTTCTTTGACTAAATTGAAAAGAGAGATGGAAATGAAAGTGCTGCTTCATCAAGATAAAAACGTGGAAACTGCTATAATTAGTCCACCATTCATAAGAGAATTTTCAATCTGTTAAACATGTACATATATGGTGGATGTGGATTATCAATTAAATTTTTCTGAAACCTCCAGCAGAACAACCTTTTTTATTTGTATTTGTTGTTTTGGTGTATATTTTTTTGCAATTCATTGCCATAAATCACACTCTCAAATCAATTTCCGTTGCTTCTTTGGAACGGAAGAACAAAGTCCACATAACCCATGACATGTGTGACTAAATTTAAATATCGAATATCGATCTGATTTGTGGGTAGATCCCATTTTTCTTATCATCAATGCTACCTGCCGACAGCCCTAAATTATCACAAAGCAGAGAGTGTGCCATTCATATCTCGCTTTTTCTTTAAAACCAATCAATACCGCCATAGTATTTAAGTTGAATTAATGAGTAAAAAATATGACGCTGACTTTAAAATACGTAGTTTGCGTGAAATGTGATGTCATAATTACTACATAATGACGAACGATACAAGGGGTATTCTGGCATAGTAACAATATTGCGGTGTATAATTTTACTATTAAAAAACTTCCGAAAAATTATTAGGTATGGATTAAGAAAAAGGACAATAAGAAGTGGAAAAAAGTGTAGATCGAACACTTTTTTGGAAACTATATGACGAAATTATATTATATTTAAAAATACATTTTTTTAAACTGAGAATGAAGGGTCCCCTAAATTTCTACGAAACGGGTTTCCTGCGAAATGATCAGCGTCTGTTGACCCGTTTCCATTTAAGTTTCCTGTATATGACTCCCAGATATTTATTTTTCTTTCTCCTTAGAAGTATTATAACTATCGTAAACATCGCGAATTATATAATCCATACTCTCTACAAACAGCGGAGTTATGTCCAATATTTGGATGGAGAAATTTAGTGATATTTGATCCCAATCCATGTTTAAAGCTATGTTCAGGTCCTTTACGTGATGCTATAATGTTTCAACTTGATCTTCACAAATTGCAACGTATTCTTAAGGGGGCCTCCCCCATTCTCGACTTTAAATTTTCATGATTTTCATTGAGCTGGTAAATGAATACCAATGCCTGTTAAGGTTTGTAACTTTACACATATATAATTGAAGATTTAAAAGATAAGGAAAATAATTTGCAAAATTTGGTTGTTGTTTTGGTGATTAAAGAAAAGTCCTTATTGTTGATGGCGGGCATGATAACCCCTCACTGGAACATCGGAATCCGGAAATTCCAAGGGTGTTAGAAAAAGTTCATATTTGACTCTCGTATGAACTAGGATTAATGACTTCGCTCAAATATGATTGTTTTTTTTTTTTTTTTTTTTTTTTTTTTTTTTTTTTTTTTTTTTTTTTTTTTTGGATATTCGACTTTTTTGACCACAAAATAAGTTACGAAATAAGGAAGTTCTTCATTGATTATCCTAGTTCATATGACAGTTATACACTCCCAGAGAAACTTGTCAAAATTTGGGACTGATTGCATTATTAGTTTTTGAGTTATGGTGCCCGTCTTTCGCGAAAAACCCTGCATCGAGAAAAATGCGTTTAAAGTTTGAGAATCACTCTTGCTGTGACAATAAATCGACTATATCTTCAAGAATTCTTGAAATTTTGTAGGGATATTCTTGAATTAGTATAGATTCGAAAAACGAAATAAAATTTGTTGACACCGAGAATGGGGGGGGGTCCCCTAATAGGATTAAGACCTGGGCTTTGAGTGAGAAATTTTAAGGTATTTGGGACAGTTATAAAGAATCCAAAGCAAAATACGTTTGGGATAATTATCATGTTAAAAAATAAAGTCCGGCGAAATCCCCATTAGGACGTCATCAACAACATGGAGTTTCCGAACTCCATCTACAGAAAAACCACCCCATACAATCACTGAAACGCCACAATGCTAGAATGTGGGAATGAGATTATTGTTTCTTTTGAGAATATACATAGAATCACTTTCTGAGTCGATTTATGTCTGTCCGACCGTCCATGTATTTTTGTGAGCAAAGTACAGGTCGCATTTATGATCCGAATTGGATGAAATGTACCACATCTCATTTATTTGGCCCAAGGACGAACCCTATTGAAATTGGAGAAAATCGGTTCAGATTTCAATGTAGGTCCCACTATATTATCATCCGATTTTATCTAAATTGTGCACCAAACACTCAATATATGTCCTATCAAGACAATATTTTGCACAGCGTACTGAATTAGGTACAGTTTATTGTCTGCAATGTTTTGTTGAAATTGGTTCAGGTTTAGATATAGCTCCCATATATATTTTCGTCCGATTTAATGTAAATGGTGTACCGGAGCCCCTATATGTATTTCTTTGCACAAAATTTGGCATAAAGTGCTGAATTGAGTCTAGAATGATATGCGGTATGTTTCGAGAAAATCGGTTCAGATTTAGATACAGCTTCCATATATAGATCCGTCCGATTTTGGGTAAATGACACTCCAAACTCCCAAGATTTGTCCGATTAAGACCATATTTTGCATAGAGAACAGAATTGAGTTCATTTTTATGTCTGTAAATTTTTGGTGAAATCGGTTCAGATTTAGATATTGCTTTCATATATAGATTCGACTGATTTTACGTAAACGGTGCACCAAACTCCCACTTTTTGCCAGATTGAGACGAAATTTGACATAACGTATGAAATTAAATATCCGATTAGGACCAAATTTTGCATAGAAAACTGAATTATGTCCAGTTTGGTGTATGTGAAGTTTTGGTGAAATGGGTGCAGTTTTAGATATAGCTCCCATATATAGTTTCGTCCGATTTCATGTAAAAGATGCACCGAGGAGCTTATACTTGTTCGCTTTACATGAAATATTGCAGAGAGTATTGGATTGAAATTTGTTGAAATCGGTTCAGGTTTAAGGGGACCACCCATTCTCGGGGTCGAAAATTTTTTTGATTTAATTCGAATCTACACTAATTCATGAATGTCCCTTCAAAATTTCAAGAGAAAATTTCAAGAACTCGTGAAGTTATAGCCGATTTATTGTGTCAGCATCATGTGACGGTTAAAGGGCTTCTCAAACTTTAAACGCGTTTTTCTCTTTTGTGAATGACGGGCACGATAACTCAAAAACTAATGACCCAATCGATTCCAAATTTTTACACGTTTCTCTGTGAGTGTGTAGTTATCGTATGAACTAGGATAAAGTCAATCTGTGAAGATCTTCCCTATTTTTTAACTTCGTTTTTGGAAAAAAATCAGTCATTTTCCAAAAATATTTTTCAAATGTCCGCCATTTTGTTAATTTTAGAGCGAAGTCAATAATCCTATTTCATACGAGAGATAGACATGTGCTCTTTCTTGCACCGTTGGAATTTTCGGATTCCGATGTTCCAATGGGGAGTTATCATGCCCGCCATCAAAAATAAGGACTTTTCTTTAATTACAAAAAACAACAACAAAACAATAACAAAAATTTTTTGTAAATTATTTTTCTTCTCTTATAAATCTTCAAATATATATGTGCAAGGTTACAAACATTAACAAGCATTGGTATTGATATACCAGCCCATTGAAAATCTTGAAAAATTAAAATCGAGAATGGTGGGGGTTCCCTTAAATATAGCTTCCACATGTATTTCCATCCGATTTAATCTAAATGGTGTACCAGAGAACTAAGGGATGAATTTCTGCACAACGTATCGTATTGGAGCTACAATAACGTGTATTGGATTTTGTCAAAAATATTCACATGTAAATATAACTCCTGTATTTTCGTCTTAGTTCATGCAATTTGTGCACCAAATAATAAAGGATTTTCTTACATTAAATGGTGTATGCTACGGTTGCTCAATTAGGTTTTGATATGCATATAGCTCCCATACATCATTTTGCTCGATTTCATACATATGGTACACCAAAGACTCGAAGTCTATCCGATAGATATGCAATTGTCCATACATATCAGATATTGTTTAAAATATCTATGTAGTTCACAGATTTAATTTCGGCCGACTCTACTTGATGCTACTAGATGCCATATTAGCAAATCTTGTATGTACCTAAAGTGGTGAAGGGTATCATATAGTCGGCCCGTCCGACTTTTGAACTTCCTTTAAACATTCATTTGTATTATGTTTGGACTCATACCAAAAAAAACTTTCTTTTCCAGAAATTATATGGTATTCACGAAACGGGATGTCACTTTTTTTGTGCTATTTGTTCATATACAAAAAAAATTATACATTTTTGGAATTTTACATTCCTTAGTTTGAATTATTAATGATTGTTAGATTTATCATGGGTGTAGAAATACGGATTTTGCATACTGTAGGTTGCTGAAATTCTCTTTGATTAGTCTCTTGAATTTTAGCCAATTTATAATAGTTCTCATATATAATTTGCCATGAGTACACACGACGATTTCTACTCTATGGTGGAAGTTATAAAAAGTCAAGTCCGTCCGAGCATGTCGGTTTTCTTACTTGTTGTTAAAATTGTGGAGACTTATTTTTATAACAAACCCTAAATGTATGCAATATATTTTGTAAATATATTTAATTTCAATATGTTTTTATACGATTAATTGTATATTATAAGAGTAGGATTCTCAGATAAAAAATATACCTAAAACTAGACAATTGTTTAAATATAGAAAAGTCCCATTCTAAAAATTAATAACATTAGTTATGGTGTGATACAATCTGTTTCTGTACATATTACAATAATATACATAATTATACATAGAAAGTAAAATATTGTATTACATTGTAGCTTGCTAAGATCTAATTCTAGGTCACAATGTACAATTTTATGCAGTTCCGATCGCCTCAAACGAAACAAATATTTTACATTCCATTAGCTATATCTAGTAATATTCACCGGAAATATATTTTTGATTAGTCATTTCTTGTTATATGTATGTCTGTTGAAACCACATACATTACACCTTCTCACATACATTACACCCTCTCTTACGATGTTTCGGAAATACCAGACGTTTATGTATAGGCCAATTATAACGGTACAGTGTATTTTTTATGGTCCAAGGCGTTGTTTATTTTAAAACTGTACATGCTCCGATACAGTCGAAAGGACATGTAGGGGGTTTAAATCGACAGAGTAGTTTTAGAGGCGAAATTTATTGTTGAACAAGGACCGACAACAATATGATATTTGCAACTACAATAGTACAATGAGTATACAGGGGATACTTACGTTTTTTGTCAGCAAATTAAATACACTTTCAACAATTTAAATTCAAAAATTAGACACTGTCGTTCTTTTATTAATGGTTTTCAAAAATGTTAAAAATGAACTTCAATTTTATTTGATCTGGCGATCCACATTGGTAAATTTCAAGAAGAAAGTAGCCTGTCGTTTTGAGTTGTGATGGGACCTCATCGATTATTTATTTATTCGATAAGATCGTTGTTTCATCATCGAGGGGGTTGGGCAGATTCCCACCAAAAATGTATTTTAGGATAGCCCAAAGTTGTTCCTTCCTTTAAAACTGTTTTTAAGCTCAAACTCCGCCGATAGCCATGGTTTCTTTAAAAACTATTTTTAAGCTTAGGCTCATATGCGTGATTTCTTTCAAAACTATGTTTAAGCTCCACTCTTCCAAAACGTTTGTTAAGATATAGGCGTGATTTCTTTAAAAATGGTTTCAAGCTACACGCAAAGGCGAGGTTATATTCAACAATTTTTTTTTTATTTCGCTTCCTTTCAAAAATATTTTAAGCTCAGAATATTTAAGGCGTTTCTTTCAAAATTTTTTATGTTCCAAAAATATTTTGTATTTCTTTCCATAGGCGTAGTTCCCTTTAAAACTATTTTTAAGCCCCGACCATAGGCATAATTTCCTTCAAAATTAATTTAAAGCTCAGGCACGGCTATGGGCCTGAGTTTTTTTCCAGAATTATTTTTAATATAATCACTGTCTATAGGCGTGATTTCAACATTATTTTTAATATATTCAAAAACTATTTTTTTTATCTACGTCCATCTGCGTGGTTCCATTCAAAAATATTTTTAAGCTCCGCTCAAAGACGTGTTTTCATAGAAGTGTATGTTTAAGCTACTTTAAAGCCATAGAATTGGGTCCATTTGAAATTATATGAAAGCCATAGGCATGGAATCTGTCAAAACTATTTTAAATGCCGCCCAAAGGTGTGATCCCTTTTTAAAATTTATTTTTAAGCTCTGCCCATAGGCGTGATTTCATTTAAAACTATTCCTTTTGTTTAACTCCAAAGCTACTCCCTAAGACGAGGTTTGATTCTCATGCTCCAATTTTATAACAATCGCAAAAAATTAAAAAAAAAAAACAACCTTTTTTCATTAACAATTCATTTTTTATTATACATTAATTAAATAAGTTAACAACAAAATATACATCTATATACATAGAACTTATATTAAATAAATAATTTAATTCTAGGAATACTTTTATGGCGAGCGTTTTTTGTTCAAGTAGAAACAACATCAGCAGTCTTAAGAGATTCTTGGAATGTCTAGGCAAACCAAATGTCGTGCATGGTTTTATTTAACAAATGAAAATGTGTGTTCAACAGCTTTCACCTAAAAATAGAAACAAAATACATTACAAAATTAATATTCGCAATATAAATCAAATAATTAAAATAATCTTTTTCATAGACAGTCATATAATATGTGAGACATTATGAAATGATAAGGACAATGTAAAATAAATGAACGGGCATTTGTTGTTGTTGTTTGCTTAAGAAATAGACAACGTAAGTTTAGTGACTTAGGAGAGCTTTAAAATAATATCAAAACATTAAATTATTATTAAAGCAACAACAACAAAATTATATTTATATATTATTTTATTGATATTGTTGACAGAACCCACATCGTTTTATTGACAATGCGATCGCACATAACATATGTATGTGTGTTCGTTGTTCATCCATAGATAACAATTCAAATGGCTGTGTATTGATAGCACAAAGACTGTTAACCTTATAGATATGCGCGATTTATATCTGAGTAGAAAATTTTAATTTTCTGTGGCTATTGAAACAGTTGTGATAATCATTTTGGTAGATACTTGTCATTGTATCGAATAGTTTTTTTTATAAAAAAATGGTATAATAATTCAAGAAAATCAGTGAGACAAGCACACGATTTCATAATTCGAAATTTTCAAATTTATTATCAATTTTCCAATCGAAATATTGGAAATCCCTAAACATTTTTTATTAAGTAAACCATTCAATTAATGGTCAACGCCGGGGAATCCATTGCTTACATTACATTGATAATTTTGTAGAGAGATTGTTATCACCCATATAGAAGCAAACAATTTTAAATCCCTTCCAATTAGACTACCAAATGGGGATATATACATGTAAGTAATATGTTTGAAATGGAAAAAAATATTAGAACTAGTAAAACGGTCGCTGGCCCTAAATAGCCTAAATAGTTGTACCCTCCACCATGAGATGGAAATTCAGAATACCAAAATCGTTCTAGAATTTTATATGTGGCTATTTTGTGTCAAATTGTGGTCGGTAGAAAACGAAATACCAAAAGATTTCTATAATGCCGAATATTGAGCAGTACCGATATATGAAGGTTATAACAAAATGTGGTTATGCACATTACATTGTATTCAAAAATGTATAGAGTGCATGGAGCCACTGGTGAATATATCTTATAATATATACCTATGCACAAAATGGGCACACGCCTTAAATGTTTATACCAGCTGAATTATTAGTATACCCTAAGCCCTACGGCAAAAATGTGCATCTACGAAGTATTGGTTTTATACCCCATGATACTTGGACTCTTTCACACAATTTTGAGTCGACTTACGTCTGGATGGCTAGGGAATACGATAATTCTCGAAAGGAGTAACCGACTTCATACAAACTTTTTAGATTGTAATATTTCTTTCAAACTTATTTCAAATTCGAAGATGAGGAATATCGATCCACTTCCTCTGGTATCTCTCCCACAAAATGGCCAAAATTGTGCTACAATTAATTTTCTAATATCATGCGAACGGACTATCCGATTTGATCCAAACTTTGTACAACATATTATCTTTACCAAGCCTAGAACATGTCGAATTATTGGACCCATTGGTAGACTCCTTCTGGTAACTCCTCCACATATGGTCAATATTTTCAATATTTATAAATCCAATATCAGGCGATTGGAATTTCCGATTTGAACTTTACACAACCTATTATCAAGCCTATCATTTCCAACAATGGAACACATTGGCCCACTCCTTCTGGTACCTCTCTACAAATGGTCATCATTTTCAATATCAGGCGAATAAAATGTCCAATTTGAACTAATATTTGCGCTTTCTATTACATATATTTACCAGCCTAGATAAAGTCCGAAAATGGGACCCGTCAATCTATACTAATTAAAGAGTAATGTGTTTGATTGACTTAACGATTGGACAAACGAAATGGCTGGAGCTAAACCTCTGAAATTTGTATTGTGGGCCATTGATGGAATGTAGAATAGATGTAGGAAAAGGTTTTTTGGACATTCGAACTATAAGTATCCAAAAAGCACTAAATTGGTACAATTTCATAGCATGTGAATGGATAGAGCTAAAAACTTGAAATTTGGAATGTGAATCAAGATTGAAATGTAGGATCGATATAAGGATGTAGTTTTGAAAGTGTGTACTCAGGAATACAAAGTACTAAACTGTACTACATTTGGTACAATTAAAATTTAGACAAACGGATGAAGCTGGAATACTGAAATTTGGAATTAACATTACCGCCGGAGTGTAGGATAGCGATGTGTAGGTAGTTTTAGAAATACATACTTAAGTGGTACTTTATTTGGTACAATATGAATTATGAGTAAACCGATAGAGCTGGAATTTGAAGTTTTGGAAGATTGTACTAATGTGTTCTAAATGGTATAAAAATTGGTGAATCCTGAAATTAGGTTTTTATTGGTTTTGTATTAATGTTTACTAAATCGTACTAAATATGGTAAAATTTAGATTTGGGTGAACCTATAGACATATATCTACCAAAAAAATATATAAAGTTCGAATATATCGGACTACTCTTTTTGGAACCTTCCCGCAAATTTGACAATATTTTCTGAAATTAAATTTCTAATAACCTGCGATATCAGAAATTTAATTTTGTGGGAAGATTTGGTCTATTGATCCCCTGCAGATAGAAAATATCGGTGTACTCCTTTTGGTAATTTCCTAAAACATAGTCATCACTAGACTGACAAATAATTTCCTATTATCAAATTTTGCACAACCTAATATTATAAGAAACCTATGATCGAAGATGGGGTCCGATGCTACTAATACCTTCTTCACAAATGATCAATGTTTTTAAAGCTGGCAAGTCTCATATGAAACTAATAGAGTATACTGATTGATTCAAACTTTGCACATCGTTATATTTGTACCAAACCTCGATCAAAACCGAAAATCCGGCAAAAAGTGATGCGATACTTATTCAGTATCTTCCAACACATCCATTTTGAAAAATCTAAATTTCAAATAAATTGAAAGAGTATCCGATCTAATCAATCAACAGCATATCACAATATTTGTATAACCTATACAACAAATAAGAAGTTCGGGTTTAATGAGTCACTCCTTTAGGTAACTCCAACCCACGTGTGGTCAACTTTTTCATAAAAACGTAATGACTAACACAAATATTTTGAAAACTTCTAAATTTCGTATGAAGTGAAAAGCAAATCCAGCGGCTTTTGGCTTCTGATGGGGGTATAAAATTTTAATCATATCGAAAAGTGCCGAGTGGGTTATAAAAATTTTGAAAAATTGTTCGTATTTTTATTTCACGTGATTATTAATGTTTCAGGTTTTTATGCGAATAACAGGTGTTAACGTACTTGGCATAATGAGAACTATTTATGATTCACTCAAATCTGACAGATCTTCCCAATCTGCGATATGTCTTTATAAATTTTAGGGCCAACAGCAATAAATTTTTCTCACCATAACTCAAAAACGAGACATATGGCGAATGTTATTCTGAGGACGTTCAGTTAATAATAAGCCATGAAGGAAATGTCGTACTACGTCGAAGTCGAAAATATTAATATGCTTCACAACTGTTCTGGGAATGTTTTTACCTATTACAAGATCCTGAATGTTTACTATTTGAATTACTTCGCAGTCTTTCTCGAAGTAGTCAAGGGCTATTAGACCTCACAATACTGCAATCACATTAAAATATAATGATCTTCGGATCCTAATAAAGACCTATTATTTTATTTGAAATTGGGTACAAGAGTTACAATTATTGCCATTTGAATCCCAGAACCATTTCGAATATTCACAAAACAAGAATCGAGCCCCTGCTGTATGCATTTTCATATCAAACTCATGATGACACTAAACAAAAATTGGAAATTAATTAATTTGTCGATGTCGATACGTCAACATGTTTCTATCGCACCAATCAGTCATCATGAAAATTCTGTAGTGGTAGGTATGATACGAATAATACACAAATTGTTGAAGAGACACTCCACAACTTACCAGGATTAAATTTAATAATGCGACGACAGCGACCACGATGATCTCTCATTTGACATCTGGGGCAGGGTTCCTTTTTTGGTTGTGCCGATAATATTTGTCCCGTATAGATTTGATTTGTTCTTGGCGCGTAAAAGATAACACGTCCCGCTTCAGTTGTATCCGATTTGCAGCACAGTATCACTAATAGAAGTAAACATACAGCTGCACATAATCTATTTACTTTTAAGGATAACATTTTTTTGTGTGTAATGTTGGATAATTGCTTTGTTTTATATTGTAATGTAAATATACGAGTATATCTATGTTAAGAGCACTTCAGTGTTATATTGTCACTTTTCAATAATTCACGTTTTTTTCCGTTTGTTTTGGTACTTTATTCAAATGTCAATATTTGTAACACTTTGCTTGTTACTTGTAGAAATGCCGGTATTCGACTGATTAATACTGATGGCATTTTTTCAACTTTATATATATACAAAAAATTATTTCGTCGCTGTTAGGGTGACCAGGTTTGAAATTTTTTTATAGATAAGATTTTAGATTGTACTGCGATAATTATACACTCAGTCTTATGAATAGAATTTTGTTGGTTAAAATAAAATGTGTATTAAAAGTTGTATTTCGGATTCTCAAAAAAATTGATCAACAGAGGTCTTTGGATTGACATAAAGTGAAAAATGTTTAATGAATATTTTCATAATTTAATCCATGGTTTATAGTAAAAATTCTTATAATCATGCGGAAGACACTATTTTTTCCAAAAAATGTATGATCTTCATTAATATCAAAATTATTTTCCTACTTTGATCTATTTTACCACTATTTGCGCTCATATTTTCCTTTCTCTCTCTCTTTCTATTTTATACAGAAACAAATGTAGTACTCCCAACAATACATTTTAATACCGTTTAACTAGTTTTTCTTTTGGTAACAAGCGCCGTCTCTCCACTCACTCGATTGTGTGGTTAGTTTTACATTTCATTGTTTCTTTACTTTTGACAATGTTACTGTACTGTGTTATAAAATTCGCATATGTATTTTCCAAATTATTTGGATATAAATGCCAATTACAAAATATAAAATAAGTGTTGATACGATCGGAATTATTTGTTTTATGTTGCTTAATATAGAGCTATATGTGTGGGAATGAAATAATTCAAATAAGTAAAACTTTTTCGGCCAGACCGGATTTCTCATACCTTATACCTTGGAATTCAAAATACCTAACATATGTTAGGATTCTACGAGGGTACTACATCAAAACATGGCTGTAAATTGTGATGGATAAACAATCCTAATAAGTCAAACATGTCCTGCAGAAATTTGAGAAAGCGGATATGACCTCCCAAATACTTATGTATATTAATAAGACAGTAAAGTTATTGACTGACTCAACGATACATCCACGCACAGACTGAAATTTAAATCTTAAAATGTGGGGTGAGGGTCATTCGTCGTTCGAAGGTATTTATACCCTTCACCACTCTGTGATACAGGTTCCTTTTGAGAATATGCATAGAATCACTTTCTGAGTCGATTTATGCATGTCCGTCCGTCCGTGCGTCTGTCTGTCGATGTTAAATTGTAAACAAAGTACAGGTCGCATTTATAATCCGAATTGGATGAAATTTGGCACAGGCCACTTATTTGGCTCAAGGACGAACCCTATTGAAATTGGGAAAAATCGGTTCAGATTTAGATATAGCTCCCATATATATTTTCGTCCGATTTAAGGTAAATGGTGTACCAAAGTCCCTATATATCTTTAGATTTGCACGAAATTAGGTGCAGCGTAATAACTTAGGCCTAGAATGATATGTGCAAAGTGTCGTTAAAATCGGTTCAGATTTGGTTATAGCTCCCATATATATTCGTCCGATTTTATGTAAATGATGCACCAACGTCTCTATATATCCTTCGATTTGCACGAAATTTGGCACAGGGTACTGAATTAAGTCTAAAACGATGTGTGTTAAATTTCGTGGATACCGGTTCAGATTTATATATAGCTCCCACATATAGATTATATTTTTAACAACGCGGCGTAGCGAATAGCGTGTGTGTTATCAATAGCTCCCACATATAGATTATATTTTTAACAACGCGGCGTAGCGAGTAGCGTGTATCAATAAATCGTTTTCCCCATGTTACGCAGGCGACTCTAAATCTGCTCGAATGAAATTTAAGTTAGGGTAGGTCGGAGAAAGAGGGAACATAGACATGCAATTATTAACCCTTTGTGGCCCAATGTTGCCCACAGGCAACAAAATGTTTTAGAGCTTATATTTAATATATAGCTAGTAGATATATATTCTTTGGATTTCATATGTCAAGTCCTGATTATGGACGACACATATCAAAAGAAAAATCTAAAAAATTCAAATTTTTGGTTATGTTATGAGCTTTTCAATATAGAGAAGAGGGCAAAAATGTGTACAGTACTAATTTGTGTATATACTCCAAATTATTTAAATCGCTTTGTCTTTGAAATGTGCGAATTCTGTCATAAGAATTATATTTGATTCTAGTAGAACAGAATATAGAGAATAATAGAAAATGATTTTTTCGTCGATTTTTTATATGGTTTTTTGATATTGGACTTTTATTTTTTAGAAATAATGTACTGTATCTCCCGAATGCAAGGATGTAGTGATGTAAAATTTTGTCTATATCCTATCTAGGATAGTTTCATTAAATCTGTGAACAGAAAATTGTTCTATGATTATGGAAAAAAATTCGGGGCTCAAAGGGTTAAAATACATATGTACAATATACCCAAAGTGGTGAAGGGTATCATATAGTCGGCCCAGTCCGACTTTACTACTTACCATAAATAAAATAAATAAATAGTTTCTGAAATATATTTTTTAAGATTTCGTTAATTTTTACAAAACCAATTCTGATACGACAAAACAACGTTTGCCGGGTCTGCTAGTAGTACTATATTTGATACAATTTAAATATAGGTGAACCGATAGGGCTAGAATTCTGAAATTCTATTTTATAAATTGCGAAATTTTGGAAATCAATAAAAACTCGTATAAACGTCGTTAACATCGCTCCTACACCTTAAAACTACGCAATTGGGACGAAAAAAGGGGAGAATTGGGCTAAAACCTTCAAAGTATCGGAAATATTGCGGTATTTCATATGGGGGATACGTGAACATCGTGGATCGATTTTAATATATTTTAATGGAAAGATTTGACACCACATGAAAATGCAAAATATCAAATTACAGCCCATTGGTTTGAAAAAAATGAGTTAATTTTAGCACTTTCATAATATTTAATATTCACAAAAATTCTTTGCAATCTGGTCACCCCATTCGAAAACGCGTTAAAAAGATTACGTATTAATTGACACTATTTTTTTTATCAAATTTTGATAACAGCAAATTTTAAAACAGGTGGTGGGTGAATGAACAATAGGGGAGACTGGGGCACCTTCGGCACTTTTTTTTAGAGCTCTATATCTCAGTACTTATTGAACATATATAACAAATTTATGGCTGATTATTGTCCTCTGACTCTTAATTATCAAAAATAGTACCAAAAAGATATATAAAAATAGTATTAGTTAAAAAAATTTTCAGTTTTGTAAAAAAAGTCAAATTCGCCGAATGTGCCCCAACCCGGGGTACCTTCGGCATTTGATGGGGCACATTCGGCACCATAGTCATAGCCGGGTAATTGTCATCGCTATCAGTCTGGTTGAAATTCTGATCCTCTAAAGGCTCTATTTGGTTTTAATACGCCACACAATGTTTGAATTATAGGGCTTTATTTTCTAGCGGCGGACGTTTACATCTCAAGGTCGCACACAACATCAGAAATAGAGGTTTTCTATCGCATTTTCGTCAATACAAGCACGTTTGATCTTATATATGCATTTTCGGGCCATATTAAAGGATTCGTTTTAAAGACAAACTCAAAAAGATTTTAAGGAAATTCTATTGCACAATCTGTATATGGCCGAATGTGCCCCACTTTAAAATGCCGAATGTACCCCGAATGTACTTTTTATAGTTTTTTTCATTTTTTTGATCAGATTTGTAAAAACATTATATTTTTAAATATTTTTATAATAATACACATCGTAGTTAACAACTTTTTAATAATATTGTGTTAAAATTTTTAAAAGTTGTATACACGAAATACTTACGATATGGAATTGAAATATTACAGAAACATCTATAAAAATACAAAAATCTATGTATCTAAATAAGCTTATTAGCTAGAACTTTCAAACTTTGTGTCAGTTATTTATTTCGATATTCGATACCTATGTATCGAAACTAGTGATGTACGGTGAGAGCTTCATATTGAAAACGCGATTGCCGAAGGTGCCCCGATGCCGAAGGTGCCCCAGTCTCCCCTACCCTTCCCCTTTTAAAATACACAACAGTAATTAGAAGTGTATGACATATGGCGGGCGGTATGAAATATCGCAGTGCAGATATTTGTGATTCATGCCCAAATTCTCAAATGCATTTTGAATTCATTGCATTGTGTTTTGGTTTATAGATGTTTGCTTTTTTATCCCAAATATAATAAAACAAAATAACAATTAACTAATTTTGAATTATTATTTTCGTGGGAAATCTTTCATATTCTGGCCACCCTAGTATCTTTAAACTTTTACAATTATTGTGAAATAGAATTCATTCAGAGCAAATATTTAAATGATTCTGCAAAAAAAGCACACAAACAAATAATCTAGATTGCGAACAAACGTATCATTGCAGTCGGCCGCCGGCATAGTAAATTGTCTTATCATCATTGGTATAGGGTTCCCCCAATTGTGGTGGAATAATATTTATTTTAAATGGTATTAGAGTAAAATCGTTTAATAATTTATAATGAGATACCTTCAGAAATAAAACCTGTAAGGAAAGTAGTAAAGTCGTACTGGGCCGACTCTATGATACCCTTCACCACTTTGCGTATATTCCTTCGAAGGAACAATGCAGAAAATATATATGGAAGCTTTATCTAAATTTGAACCGATTATCACGAAAATTATCTCACATCATTCTAGACTTGATTCAGTACACTATGCGAATTTCATGCAAATCGAAAGAAATATAGGGAATTTGGTGGACCTTATACATTAAATCGGAGGAAAATATATGTGGCAGATATATCTAAATGTGAACCGATTTGTACGAAACTTAACATGCGTCATTCTAGACTTAATTCAGTACGATATGCTAAATGTCGTGCAAATCGAAAGATATATAGGGACTTCGCTGCACCATTTACATTAGATCTGACGAAAATATATATTGGGGCTATATCTAAATCTGAACGAATTTCTAAGAAACTTAGCACACATCATTCTAGACTCAATTCAATACGATATGCCAAATTCCGTGCAAACGTATGATATATAGGGACTTTGGTGCACCATTTACATTAAATGGGACGAAAATATATATGGGAGCTATATTTAAACCTGTACCGATTTACACGAAACGTAATATAAATCATACGAGACTTAATTCAGTACGCTATTCTAAACTTCGTCCACGTCGATTTACATTACATTATTTACTTAAAATCATATATGTGGTAGCTATATCTCAATCTGAACCGATTTTCACGAAACTTAACCTACGCCATATTAGACTTAATTCAGTACGTTATGCCAAATTCCGTGCAAATCGAATGATATATAGGGACTTTGTTGCACCATTTACATTAAATCGAACTAAAATATGTATGGGAGCTATATCTACGTTGGAACCGATTTTCCCAAATTCAAATGAATGAGCTGTGCCAAATTTCTCTACTTTGTTTACAATTTAACATGCACAGACGGACGGACATGCATGAATCGACTCAGAAAGTGATTCTATGCATATTCTCAAAAGGAACCTTGGGTGAATAACTAAAAATCCTCCCTATATAGTAGCTCTCATTATTTAAACTGCCTAGCAAACGATTTACAAAACACGATTTTTAAAGGAAATTAAAATACTCCAGTCTAATTTCACATTTACCAAACACATTTGGATATATGATTCTCATGACGTCAACTATTCTTAGTGCAAACATTTTTTTTCAATTTTATGTCAAGATAAAATTTTTTTGGGGCACAATGACGTCCAAAACACTTATAAAATAATAAATCCCATATTTAATTTTATTTTTCCACTTAAATTCCTTCCATGCATATTTGCACAAAACATGATTATAAAACACTGTTCGATGCCATGCAAAATAGCACGTGCTTAAATTCCATTACCGCGAGTTTTGGTTGAACTCGGGGTATTCATACATCATAACCGGCCATATGATATCATATCACAGATAATAGGTTTGTACGAAGAAAATACCATTTGTTTGGAAAACAATGACGTATGCAATAATTAGAATACAAACATTTTTTTGCTATCAGCAAAGCTTAATAAGAAATAAATCAAAGGTGCCAAATTAAAAAAAATATTTCTTTGACGTATTTTTTATGGGTTATTATGAGTAATACCAAAATTCTTCATAGCTTAACATTGAATTTCAAAAATTGTATAAAAAATCACATTTGAAATCGTATAATTCTATAGAAATACCAACAGATAATGATTATCATGTTTACAATTAATAATAATGATGTATAGTTTTTTAATTATTTTCTAATTTTGATATTTATAAATGAATTTGTAATTTTCATCAAAATAAATAACTTAATTTTAAATGTGAGTGATATATGGTGAAGAGTTAGTGTTGTGTTGGAAATCTATTTCTGGTATTCAGTGAACAATTTTAAACTAAAAATAACTATGGTGTTAAGTATCATTGACGTTTTTATTAATTTTGACTATCATAATACTATAACACGATCATGAGAAGTGATATTTAATAAAATATTTATAATCATTTAATATGGAAATTATGGTTCTTTTTTTAAATTTTGTGACTAATAGCTATGAAATCAATGAATATGCATATAGGGTATTTTTTATTATCAATCAATAGTACTATAAAGTAAAATAAAATAAATATATATTGTGACTCCCCGAAGTAATTTGAGATCAATTTTGAAATTTACTAAAATTTATGTGGGTTACCACATAAAGCTTTAGAAATTGTGTACAAAAGAGTTAGTTAGTACTAACCAGTAAGGAATGTAGTAAAGTCGGACGGGGCCGACTCACAGTGGGAAAAAATGCAGATCTAGCGCGCAGAAAATAAAAAAAATGAAGTTGAAGGAAACTTTAAAACATTAATGCAGTTTTAAAGTAGAGTGTTGAGAGTACTTAAGTCCGTATGGACAAATTTATGGAAAATGGAAAAATTTATGGAAAAACATTTATAGCAAAAAAAAAAAAATTAAATAAATAAAAAAAAAAATAAAAAATAATTTCAATCAGACACCCGTTCGAAATAAATATGGAAGCTATGGCTGTCACAATTGATACGTTGTGCAAAATCGTGTTAATCGGACAATATTTAGGAGTTTGGTGCACCATTTATCTAAAATAGGACAATAGGACACATCATTCTGGAGTTGATTCAGTATCCTATGACAAATTTCGTGCAAATCGAAAGATATATAGGATCTTTGGTGCACCATTTACCTTAAATCGGACGAAAATATATATGGGTATATATATATATCTAAATCTGAACCGATTTTCACGAAACGTAGCACACATCATTCTAGGCTCAATTCAGTACGCTGTATCAAATTTCGTGAAAATCGAAAGATATTTAGGGACTTTGGTGCACCATTTACCTTAAATCGGACGAAATTATATATGGGAGCTATATCTAAATCTAGGCCGATTTTCAGGAAACTTAGCACACATTTTTCTAAACCTAATTCAGTACTCTATACCAAGTTTCGAGCATATCGACGAAACTATATATGAGAGCTATATATAAACATGAACCAATTTTCTCGAAACTTGGCACACATCCCTCTGGACCTAATTCAGTACTCTATGCCAAATTTCGTGCAAATCGAATTATATATAGGGACTTTGGTGCGCCAAAGTCCCTATATATAATTAAATCGGACGAAACTATATATGGGAGCTATATTTAAATCTGAACCGATTTTCTCGAAACATGGCACACATCCTTCTGGACCTAGTACTGTACTCTGTGCCAAATTTTATTGTGTCACTCCCCATGTATTTTATTGTGTCACTCCTCCTGGTATATCCCCCAAAGAAGGTCAATATTTAATAAAACAATTTTAGGCTTTCCCAGTTGCAATTTAAAGTTTATTTGATCTCTAAAATCTTCAAAACAAGTACAGTATCTAGTAGAGTCGTGTACGCTTATAACGAACAGCGATTATAACGAACTGACAGTTTTAAGACATATTTTTCATACAAACCTCTACTCTTATATCAAACTACGGATATAGTGAACTTTTTTATAACGAACGAACAACAATCTGTTTTCATATATTTTAAGTTGGTTATCACGAACTTGCTACAAAGAATAAGAGAAAGAGCTTACGTTCCGCAGGGCCGACATAAAATTCATTAAGTCGATCGGGACATGTATATGGGGACTATGTTGTGGTGTTATGTGATTGTGGGTTGTTCATGCTTCGAAAAAATAGTGTTCCGAATTACAGACATACAGAGACGATGATTAGAGACGAGACAAAATACTGAATAATGGGGTTATATGAGCTACCCTGATACATTGGCCAATGTTTATAATTCTTGGTAGAGACATTTTCTACACAATTAGAATCGAAAACCAGTAAGGAAAGTAGTAAAGTCGGACTGAGCCGACTATATGATACCCTTCACCACTTTGGGTATATTCAGCATATGTATCCTAAAGTCGAAATTATATATGGAAGCTATGATATATCTATATCTGAACCGATTTCAAGGAAACTTATCAGAGATTAATTTATATTAACTTCAGTACGTTGTGTCAATCGGCCTAGCTATGGACCATTTACTTAAAATCGGACGGAAATATATATATAGAGGTGAATGTAAATCTGAACCGATTTTCACGAAACTTTGCACACATCATTCTAGATTTAAATCAGTACGCTATCCCAAAATCTAAAGATATATGGGGACTTTGGTGCACTATTTACATAAAATCGGGCGAAAATATATATGGCACCTATATCTTAATCTGAACCGATTTTCACAAAACTTAGCACACGTCTTTCTAGACTTAATTCAGTACGCTATGCCAAAATTCGTGCAAATCGAGAGATTTTGAAGGACTTAATGCACCATTTACCAGAAATCGGGCGAAACTATATATGGGAGCTATATCTAAATCTGAACCGATTTTCATAAAACTTAGCACACGTCTTTCTAGACTTAATTCAGTACGCTATGCCAAAATCCGTGCAAATCGAGAGATTTTGAGGGACTTTGGTGCACTATTTACCTAAAATCGGGCCGATTTTTACGAAACTTAGCACACATCATTCTAGACATAATTCAGTACGCTATGTCAAAATTTGTGCAAGTCGAAAGATTTTCAGGGACTTTGGTGCACCATTTACCAAAAATCGGGCGAAACTATATATGGGAGCTATATCTAAATCTAAACCGATTTTCACGAAACTTAGCACACATCATTTTAGACTTAATTCAGTACGCTATACCAAAATTCATGCAAATGGAATGATTTTCAGGGACTAAAGTCCGTAAATCAGACAAAAATATATATGGGAGCTATCTCTAAATCTGAACCGATTTTTCCCAATTTCAATAGGGTTCGTCCTTGGGCCAAATAAATGAGCTGTGCCAAATTTCAGCCAAATCGGATTATAAATGCGACCTGTACTTTGTTTACAATTTAACATCAACAGACGGACGGACAGACGGACAGTCGGACGGACGGACATGCATAAATCGACTCAGAAAGTGATTTTATGCATATTCTCAAAAGGAACCATGGGTCTATCTCGATTCCTTTTGCCTGTTACAAACATATGCACAAAGACATAATACCCTGTACCACAGTGTGGTGAAGGGTATAAATATTAAATTGCTCCCGAAGTTCTGAAAACACGTGCTCAAACCCAACAAAATACCGATTTGTTGGATGTTCCATTATATGGGGGCTTCCCTAAAAGTTTGACCAATATTCATAATTTATAGTTAGTAGTTTTAATACCACCACAACACAAAATATCCAATTACAACCAACATGTGACCGAAACCATCCGGTATTTGGGACCTACCCCGAAACAAGATAATATCGACAATTTTTCAAAGACAGATCTGAATCCAAAATTCGAAATTACAGCTACAAACGGAGCAAATTACAGCCAATTCGGTTGAAAAACGTGTAAAAATCCGCATAAAATCGAATATTTGGGGTATCTTCAATACCAAACTTTTTATGAGTAATGACAATGTATGTGCAAAATTCTAGGGCCTTTTTGAAATGTTGTTTTGTGCCACTTTTGTGAAAAAGTACTAAATTTTTCTGACAAAAAAAAAAAAAAAATAGAAAATAAATACATTTGGGATTTTAGGATAAGACTAGGGGCAGCCAAACAACAGAACAAATAAGTTCCATTTCTTGGTTGGCATTCTTCAACACCAACCATATTAGTTGTTCCGGACACGTGCAAGGATTCACCTACACAGTAATTAGACTGGAGTCGAATAACAAACCTTTGCAGGCATTTAGAACTGCGCATCGGTACAGAATCAATCCAAAATTCCTTTGCTTTTCATTGCAAAACTTAGATTATTAAGTTAAACTCGAAAGAGTATAAGTATCTCACTTAAAAATTCGTTCAAATGATCATCGCGCTTACAGGTAAAAATCAAATAAATAAAAACCCAGTGAGACCATACGATACCCTTGATACACAAGTACCACGGAAATCTGCGGATTTTTATTTCGAGCATGGGCAACATTTCGTGACAGTTGCCCCCTCTTGCCTGATTAGAGGCCAACAGCAGCTCTTCCTTACACTGACATATTTTCCGTATATTACTAATATTCAGTAAAGTCCTTCTAATTACTTGTATATATTACCTTCAACGTGGGTTGTGTTGTGATGTTCGGCTTATAAGTGTGTCCTATAGATCGACTCGAAAAAAAAAAACACAAAAAAATAAGTTTTCGGTCCACTTCATCCCAAAATTATTATCTGATCATCACCGAAAATTATAGTCGTAGTCCTTGACCATAGCTGGATCCTCATGGAAAATTTCAAAGTGATCAGCTCTATATTTCCGCCCTCTAGTGTGGTAATGGGCTACTAAATAATATATGAATACGTAAGCACCTGTAAATTTTTAAGTGTAACTCGAACATCAGAGTACATACATATAATTGGTATCGCTTTAAAGGTCAACCACTTATCTTGGTTATACTTTAATACTTTACGGATTTTTATTCCGAGCATGGGCAACATTTCGTGACAGTTGCACCATTTTGTCCGATTAGAGGTCAACAGCAGCTCTTCCTTACACTGACATATTTTCCGTATATTACTAATATTCAGTACAGTCCTTCTAATTACTTGTCTATATTACCTTCGCCGTGGGCTGTGTTGTGATGTTCGGCTTATAATTGTGGTCTATAGATCGACTCGAAAAAAAAAAACACAAAATAATTTTTCGGTACACTTCATCCCAAAATTATATTCTGATCATCACCGAAAATTATAGTCGTTGTCCTTGACCATAGCTGGATCCTCATGGAAAATTTCAAAGCGATCAGCTCTGTATTTCCGCCCTCTACTGTGGTAATGGATTACTAAATAATATATGAATACGTAAGCATCTGTAAATTTTTAAGTGTAACTCGAACATCAGAGTACATACGGCAATATAATTGGTATCGCTTTAAAGATCAACCAATTATATTGGTTATACTTTAAACTTATCGGGTCTTTATCCTTTAGGGGTAAATATATACACCATGGAATACAAATTTTGTATTTTTTCACACAAAAGTCAGGGTCCATTTGTCCCGCCAAATATTGACCAAAATTTATTAAAGCGGGCATATAAATTCGTCTAGAATATTATCTACACCTAGGCTAACATTTGGTGAATAATAGTAATTTCATAAAAAGTTATGTTGGACAGACCGATGAAAGACTGTCACATGAAGCTTTATCTTGCAATTAGTAAAGATTATAGCTATATTATAGCTATATTTAATGGTAGTATGGTTACAAACCCTTGAAACTAAACTACCTTATAACATACTTGAGTAGATTATAATATCCGCTCACTCTGTTGGCAACTATTTGTAATACAAATTTTAAACAGTTAATAATAAAAATCTTAAAATGGAAAACAACCAGCATGGAATTAGTGTTAACAATCATAGACCTGTTAGTTACTATGATAATCAGGGAACACACTTTCAACACCCATTTCTTTCTATATCACATTTATGGGCCAATTCGCACACCTCATGACTTAGAAACCCAAATTTAATATCACCCCCATAAAGGTATCGACAATAACAAACCTCGAACAATCAGTACACAGTCCATAAGTTGACTCAGCTCGAGCTCTTTTCGAGATATAGATTTCCATTTGTTTGTTTTTGGTAACCAAGTCATTATGTTTTAAAAAACATGTCTTGATATATTTTTCTTCTGGGTATCCAATTTGCGTAACTCCTTGTACGAATGTCAAAAATCACGTTCACGATACAAAGTTCAGTTGAAGTGTTTCGTCATATATTTTATTGGTGTAGCTATTTTGTTGTTGTGCACCCACCCAACCATCCACAAAATGATAGATTGCAAATTACTTTATGAACTGAAAACCTAATAGTCCCCCCTAAATGGGTTTTATGGAGGCAGCAACTGATTAGTGGAATTTGAGAATTCCACACCAAAGAGCGTCGTCTGTTCCTTATCACCATTTGACGCATTTACCGAAAAACACAAAAACAACAAAGAAATTATAAAACGCACGATCAACGTGTGGAACTAAATTCCCATCAGCTAGGGACAAAAACAAAACAAAGACCGTAGTTATTATTTTTTTATGATGACAAATTCTATTTGTATTTTCATAATTTCATAATACAACAAAAGTAAATTTTTATACAAATTGGGCGAAATTTCGACGACATCTTCCTCTATGATCCACTCTTGCACATTTTGGCGGTACAAAAAATAGGCTGGATTTCTTTACTATATCCGATCTATTGGGATTGAAGAAAATCACTTTGGTAGCATTTATTGTTGACGAAGTGCGTACACTAAATGTTCCGAAAAATGTGATCAGCAACATTATCAGCCATAAGAATTTCATGTTGCTATGTTCGTAATAGAAATATGTATTGTTGCTTGAGATTTAAGATTTGTTTTTAAAAAATTAGCGTAACGTTGTGCCTTCGTTAAAATTTGAAAACATACTAAATTAATTCGCTATTAAAAGATTACAAATACCGACAAATTGTTTTATTATTCTTATCGCAAATAAATCAAATGCATATGTTTTGTTTATATTTATTATGGGAGTAAATAATAAAAAAATATTAGAAAGTGGGTCGACATTTTGGCACCCTATAATTAATATAATTATGTATCTGTATGAAAAATATTGAGTACATTTTGGAACATAATTAATAAGAACGTGATATTGACATTTTTATAGCAGATAGTTGCTCGAAATCTATGAAACACAGAAAAAAAATTTTTGCTGATTTTTTTCATAGTTTCCTTTAAACTTATATTTTTCCTTATTGTACATGTACCTCGCTTTGAATACAAGTAAAAATTCGTATAATCATGAGAAAGCCACTATTTTTCCAAAAATGTAAATATTTCATTAATATCAGAACTATTTTCCTACTTGACACTACTTTACCACTATTTGCGCTCTTTCTCGCTCTCTCTCTCTTTACACCCTTCACCACTCTGTGCTACAGGGTAGTATGTCTTTGTACATATGTTTGTAACAGGCAATAGGAAACGAGATAGACCCATGGTTCCTTTTGAGAATATGCATAAAATCACTTTCTGAGTCGATGTATGCATGTACGTCCGTCCGTCTGTCCCTGTTAAATCGCATTTATGATTCGAATTGGATGAAATTTGGCACAGCTCACTTATTCAGCTCAAGGACCAAGGACCTCAAGGAACCCTATTCAACTTGGGAAAAATCAGTTTAGATTTAGATATACCTCTTATATATAGTTTCGTCCGATTTTCAGTAAATGGTGCACCAAAGCCCCAAAATATGGCCGATTGACACAAAATTTTGCACAGCGTACTGAAGTTAATATAAACCACTGTGTGAACAGTTTCGCAGAAATCGGTTCAGATTTAGAAATAGTTTCCATATGTAGTGTCTTCCGATTTTAAGTAAATGGTGCAACAAAGACTCAAAGTAAAGACGATTATAGCTCCATAAATATCTTAGTCTGATTTTAAGTCAATAATGACGCAAAGACCCAAAATATGGCCGATTGGCACAACATTTTGAACAACGTATAGTATAGCCTAACGTGTGGCAAGATTTGGTTAAAGCTCCCATAGATATTCTTGCGATATTCAACGTTGATTTTTGAATCCATATCGTTAACATATAAGGGGACCCCCCCCCCATTCTCGGGGTCAAACATTTTTTTGATTTAATTCGAATCTACACTAATTCAAGAATGTCCCTACAAAATTTCAAGTGAAAATCTCAAGAACTCTTGAATATATATAGCCGATTTATTGTGTCAGCATCAAGTGACGGCTAAAGGGCTTCTCAAACTTTAAACGCGTTTTTCTCTTTTGCGAATGGCGGGCACGATAACTCAAAAACTAATAACCCAATCGATTCCAAATTTTTACACGTTTCTCTGTGAGTGTATAGCTATCGTATGAACTAGGATAAAGCCAATCGGTGAAGATCTTCCCTATTTTTTGACTTGGTTTTTGGTCAAAAATCGGCGATTTTCCAAAAATATTTTTTCATAGGTCCGCCATTTTGTTTTTGCAAAATAGTCGGGCTGAATCCCAGTTTGTTGTTTTTATAAGCGAAGTTAATTTTAGAGCGAAGTCAATAATACTAGTTCATATGAGAGCCAGACTTGTACTCTTTCTAAAGGTAAGGTCACACTAGGCAAATATTTGACGAAAAGTGTCAAATATTTCTTTGCCATAATCTGACCACAAAATATTTTCAATGGCAAGCATAAAAACAGCAGATTTTAGGCAAACTAAATTATTTGACAGTAAACAAAATTTTGCGTAAAATGTCCACAATGTGAACGCCGACTAGCAAATATTTGCCTTATTTTTGGGCAAACATTTATTTGACCTTACAATATTTTTGTACGGACAAACAATGGAAAATAACAGCTGATGAATTCATTGTGTTGGCATTAATATTGTTGAAATTCATATCGTTTTAAAACAAAACATTTTTGACACATTATCCAATCAAATATGACATTTTTATGAGTGGAAACACAATTTCAGGCCCTAGGTACGCTTTCAAACCGATTAAGCTTAATATTGGCATTTCAAATCCTTTTTAGGGAAGACACCGGCAATGTTCAACATAGGTCAACATTTGTATATATGTAGCTGCGATATAATGGCAAAGCCCGATTTTCGATCTGTTGTAGGTTTTAAACATATTGTCAAGCGATGTGGCCGTGGTTGGCATTTGGGATTTATATTATGTAAAAACTTTTATTTTGTATTTCGGGTTCTCAGAAGTAAATTATCTCGTCACATACAATTTTCAAATCTCGACATATGGTCTAGACAAACATGGAGTTTTGACATATTCTCCATATAAAGGTCCCGCCCCATTTGGTACAATCCGAATGTTATTACCAAATGGGATCTAATTTCGTGGGGGGTATTAAAATGTTCGGCACGGCTGAACTTAATCGCAAATTGTTTCATTCATAATTCAATCCTGGCAAGATCTAGCTACAGCCTTCATATATACGTTACATCCAATTTAATATATAAGCTGATTCCGTAAGGGTATGATGTATATTGTACTATTTAGAATAATTGCATAAAATACCTTATTAAAAACTTATAAAATATATGACAGGATTCAAAAAATAATCGAAGTGGGCCATAATTTCTCTAAATATTTGCTGGCAAATAATTTTATGCTTTCTGACAGTTTCTGTTTCAAGGTGCAAATATATTTTTCAATGTGACCACACGTCAAACATGTTTTCCCATTTCATTATTTGGCACTATTTGCTCACAAAATCAAGAGTGTGCAAATATGAAAATTTTGGGGCAAACAAAAAATAGACATTTGAGTCAAATATTTGCGTGTGACCTTAGCTTAACACCGTTGAAATTTTGGGATTCCGATGTTTTTTTGATGGCGGGCATGATAACTCTTCACTGTAACATCGGAATCCGAAAATTCCAACGGTGTTAGAAAGAGTTCATGTGTGGCTCTCATATGAACTAGGATTAAATATTAACAAGATGGCGGACCTTTGATTATTTTTTTATTTTTTTTTTTTTGCAAAATCGCCTATTTTTGACCACAACCTATGTTAAAAAATAAGGAAGTTATTTACCGATTACCTTTATCCTAGTTGATACGATAGCTATACACTCCCAGAGAAACGTTTCTAAATTTGGAACCGCTTGGTTTATAATTGTTTGAGTTTTCGTGCCCGCCATTCATAAAAACATTGATTCGAGAAAATGCGTTTAATGTTTGAGAATCACTGTTGCCGTCACTTCATGCTGTCACAATAAATCGGCTATATCTTCAAGAGTTTTTGAGATTTTCACTTGAAATTTTGTAGGGACATTCTAGAATTAGTGTAGATTCGAATTAAATCAAAAACAATTTTACACCGAGAAGGGGGGTCCCCTTAAGTCAGATCTCGCCGTAATTGGCATCGATTGTTTATTAAACCTAGAACACTCGGATAATGATCTTACCGTTTGAAAGACTCCTTGATGTTTCTACTCTGACCAGGCGTACTGAAAACGGATGGGATGTCGTATATTTCATGATATGGCCAGCATCTAGCGGTAAAAAATATACACTACAATGTGGTGTCACTCAACCGATTTATGTCTCGGCTTAATTTTCCATCGAAGTCAACGATCACTTCTGTCTATTCCTGATAAAATAATAACCACCCATGACACCAACCACAGCTATAATAATTGGTCTGTTCCAGTACTTTTTTTAATAGTAAATCTAGTAAAAGGGAAACATTTCAAAATTGCCTTCAGAGTACAAAATAATTTCAAAAGTTCGGGAACGCAAATCTAGTAAATATGCCAACATTAGATGGCAATACTTCAAAATCAACATAACAGCCAATCAGAAGTAGGCATTCCTGTTTACCATTTTTACTCGGTCAAATTTCTCGAGTAAAAAGTTTACAAAGAGAACGTCATTTTGTTTTGTGCTCTCTTAAATTTAATTCAATGTTTTACCAGTTTTGTGGGTTGGGGAACGGTTTTCGAGTAAAAAGTTGCAAAACATGTAAAATGAGTAGATTATTTTAGGTTCTGGAACGCAACTAATGTTATGGTGAAATACAATTGCTTAGGAAAATTTTTTTCAATATCAACGGCATTTTCTATACATATTTATGACAGCAATTATTCAAATGTGTCCTACTAATTAAAAATCAAATTCTAATTAAGAATCTTTCAATAATGGACAAATTAGAAAATGTCCAAATATGTATCAAAACTTTATCTTCAATTGAAAAACGTTTGGTGGAATAAGTTTAACCGATTAACATACCGAAATACCACAACATACTCTAATATGTTTTCGATAACTTCCTTAATATTTACCAACCAACCAATATTGATGCAATTTTGATAAGGCAAACAACGTTTGTAGGGTCTGCTAGTTTTATATATAAAATGTCAAAATATTAGGTTGGGGAAAAAGAAATACATTATTTTTAGCTCCCGAACGATGTTACGACTGCTAACATGCCGGTCAACATCGATAGTTTTTCCGATTTTATCGACATTTACGACCACGGTTACTCAGGTCCAGACTTACGTATAGCTCCATATACATTATTTTATTCGATTTCATACAAATGGTACACCAAAGTATCCGATTGACATGAAATCTTTCATAGATTTCAGAATTGTATGTGTATGGATTTTTTAATAGGTTCAAATATCTATGTAGATCACACATTTAGTTTCGCCCGATTCCATTTCATTGGTCCTCTAATGGTTATACGTCTGTTCTATCTACAGGATATTATATATATTACCACGTCTTGTATATATCCAAAGTGGTGAAGGGTATCTTATAGTTGGCCCCGTCCGACTTTTGAGCTTTTCTTACTGGTTTTATTTTGCATTCTTGATCATTCTTATTATATGTGTTGCACACTTTCTTGTTTTTGTTTTATCACAACTAAGTTATAAGGTCATTAGTAAAGTTATGAAGTGATCTTGCTATGTGTGTCCGTTCACCAACTTTTTCACTACAACTCCCGGCCGATCATATACCCTTCATTATCCATCGATGTCAAAAGGTCATTGAAAAATCACATTCTTTTGTTTGGAATTGACCTTGTTACCGTCGTCTTATAAAAACTATTTTTAAATACCTCTAGGTCATACGTGATTCGCGTCATATAATTTAGAATACATTCTAATCCACTTAACATACACACATAGCTTTCAACAAATGTAAACAAAAAATGGACGAAAGAAAAACCAATTAATAAACTATTGTTTTCTTTACACAAAATTAAATGGAATGAAAATTGGCTTAAAGTACTTTTTGGCTACGTCAAAGATGATGCTGTGTGCCAATTTTCGGCCTTGAGAGAAAGGTATTAACTTTCCGAAGAAAATTTCATTCATTCATAAGCCATAAAAGTTGTCTTTTATGTTCGTTGCCTTGTTATGCTATTTTTGATGAGAAAGAAATTATTAACTTTTGTTGTTTATGCTCATAAAAAAATGTTGTATTCGTTTGCTTAATATTTCATCTGTCGAAAATAAATCATTGAAATAAATAAAGAAAATAGTAATCTACGTAAAAGTTATTTGTCTATACACAAAGTGGCAATGATGGGTGAAATTAAATTCTTGTATAATTGTTTTCCCGCCTGATTGAAAGCGGAAATCATTGTTTCAAATTATAGTTAGTTGGCGAGTGGCATTTTAGAATATTTACTAAATGCTGGTCGCCGTTCTAGGCTTTTATTTCTTTGGCATGTGGAACTTTTGGGAACGTTTCCAAAAAAAAAATTAAATGATAAAATATATACATTTTTGCAAATATGACATTGATATATTAGTAGAAGTATGTGGGGAAAATTTTCTATTCTAAATGTTAAGCCCCAAAGTGCGCCAACTGTAGAATGGAATGATGTCACTTCAACATATTTGAAGAATTATGCAAATTTTGATATAGTTATGAAAGCAAAGGTTCTATTTACAATATTTCATCCTTCATCATAGCGGCATTTATCTAAATCATACACAGAATCTTTGACTCGAATAATAAATTTCAGCTCTAATCGTTCGGACAAAAGTCGCCCAATTTTTTATGTAGAACAATTCGTACTAGGGTTCAAGCTATTTTCTTTCACCCAGTACCACTTTCCAACACTTCCCAACAAACGCCATTCTAGACTCAACTTGGTACGCTGTGACAAATTTCAGTCAGACAAAACATAGTTGTTTAGTGATCCATACACATAAAATCGGAAATACGTGTCTATGGGAGGTGTATGAAAATCTGAACTGATAGGAACAAAACTTAATACTCGTCGTTTTTGTCTCATGTCGGTAGTATATGCCAACATTATTGCGAATTTAAGTGTCAACTTTAGTGATACCAATTATATAAGATCTATATATAAATCTGAACCAATTTGACTTAAATTTGTCATTCGAAGCACAATATTGCGTTATTGGTGCACGATTTACATAAAATCGGAGAAAATTTCAATAAAACTTAATACACGTCATTTTGGAATTAATTTGGTATGACATGTATAATTTTTGTCCACCTTTGTTAATTTATTAATCGGAACTATAAACCTATAAGCACAAGTAAATAATTCCCTTTAAGCAGTGTGATACAGGTCTATGTTTCTGCATAGTCCCCATACATAGACACAATTTCCACGAATGCGATTGTAATTTGCCGGACCGGGTTATTGGATACAGGTATATGCTAAAATGTTTTATGTAGACCATAATTGACATAATCGATACTTTGAAGGTTTTAGTTGCAAACTCCCCTCGAAGTAGCACTAATTTGGTATTCTCGTGAACAATGTTTTGGTTAGCCTTAATATAAGACAGGAATCTAACCATGTTTCTGTATTTTTAAGGTGGTAACCAAAAATTTTTATAGACGTGACTAAAATATGCCATTAGAAGTTCATGTGTGGTGAAAATTATATTTATAAAAATTTTCGATACAGGGCCCCGTTTTAGTAAAGCCATAATTTACTGCGGCATTAAATAATCATATGTGCAGAAAATTGTCGATGTGGCCTCTATGCGAAAGTCTCGGTATTTTTTCGATACATTGAACTATTATATACAATTTTACCAACGCTCTATTTTTGGCCGTTTTAGTCAAAGTGGCTGTAATTTGGAATAGCGGAATCTTCGTGAATAAATACTTCTTAATTAACCTCCCAACTTAAGTGTAGGTAATTTAAAATCTAAATCTTTGAGCCCTCAAATGAGTTCCCCGAAGCCTTTGGGTCGCTTTCACAGGAGCGTCTATCTGAACAAACAGGTGCAGTCTCCTGTGGATGAGCTGCTATTTCAGACGACATCCCGCTCACAGCTGGTTGGACACTTAATACCTCTGAGGGAGCAAGATCATTACGAGGAGCGACAGCTTCGGAAACAGTGCCAATTGGTGGAATGTGTTCCAAATCTGTTAGCTGAAACATTACAATATCATAATATCTGTTGTCATCCGACATGGGGACATCATCTTCATAGTCATTTAAATTTTCCATTCTACCAAAAATAGATAGGCTGAGAATTTAAGAAATTTAAACTATTTTTTTTAATGATCAGAATGACCAACTTGGTTACTGGTCGTTTTACAATTCCGTTTTTACATTGACTACTCTAACGCGACCGTCGGTACCAGGACCTAACTTCGACACGGTGGGAGGTAACGAATTACTACAACATCATACGTTTTTATATCGAGCTCGGAATACTACGCTTATGGAGACTTTTGCTATACTCTTCATTCCACCGGAGTTTAAATTGTTGAGTTAGTGCTTTTAATATGCGATACCGATTGACGATATGCAAAGGAGATTGTGCGAATTTGGAGTGGTAGGAGGGGGTTTTTGAAGCCAAATTCTCTAAACCCTGTCTTCTATGAGAACAATGAAAGATTTATAATTTGCCACAGTAATTATCATGTAGACATGCCTGATTATTCGTTCCCCTGTTTTTGTCTATTTGATCTAATTAATATTACCCGATTACACTGTGAAGTCATGGTCTTAAGGGTGGAATATTATTATTGGGGATAAAAAATCTTGGTGAGTATATGAAAACCTCAGTACGGTCAAAGTTCGGAGAAATGGCAGGAGCATTTTTTGCTAGAGACCCTATTATACACGAAGAGATAGCTTCATATGTAGCTATTGTATGTATTAGTTGAGATTACATCGATTCTTCCTCGATGTTCACTTCTTTTTTTTTTTTTTTGTATTAGGTAAAATAATATTTGATGTTAGAAAATAATTCTGACGAATCCGACAATAATTCAAAAAAAAAAAAAAAAAAAAATGGCTGGTTCTTTAGAAGTACATACACAAACGATTTTAATATTACGGCTTGAATTCAACATTAAAACCTTAAAATATCGACATCTTTTCTTTGAGGACCCCATTTAAAATATTATCAACAACATTTACATAGAATAATGCGAGTATTAAAAATATCATACTGTGATAATTGTAGTTTGGTTTAATATATTAAGGAAGGAATGGAGTTAGAAGGAAGAAATGTTCTTCAAAAAATTCCTCATTCTATTGTACTGAAGAAATGGAATCCCAAATAATACCTACTAAAGCTCCTGGATATAGTGTCAACTTTCCCTTCTTCGTGTAAAAAAAATACCATAATAAAAGTTAAATGCTAAATTTCAGAGTTCTAAATTTATCACAACCCCGGCTGCACAACATTCAGAATGTCGTAGAACATATTTCCTAAAAACCTAGCATTGTCACAACCTTCAATCATATCATTGACAAAAAATGCTAAGATTTTAGCTTCAGTCACTGATGATCACTTAGTCACGTATAACGCAACACTAATACATATATAAACAACAATTGATTTAATACCCGGAGATTTTTTTCAATTACCCACACATAATATACAAAATTATTCATCCAAAATTTCATTGCGGATATTAGGTTTTCATCTGCATATGAAGGTCAATGCATTGATTCAAATGTATAATTCTGCTGCGCCAACAAAAATCCTCAAGTGTGACGAATATTTGAATTATTAGAAATAAATTGAAATACCGCTGTCGGAGAAAATAAATGATTATTGTATTTTAAAAAATAAATACGAGAATTGTTCTATACAAAATTATTAATTTTGTATTATTAGTAAAACATTCTCACAGACGTGTCACAATTTTCAGGCCAATGAACCTATACATGGGGAAAAAATATTAATTAGCACATGCCGAAAAAAATAGATCATTCGAAGTGTGTGTAGTACAAATATATTTAATGATTTTTGCACTTCCCATGTACTCTTTAACTTAAAGAGCACAAAGAACATTTTCCAAGAAAACATTCTAACTAAATATCCAGCGTCTGTTTACAATAGGCAATTAAAAATATACAAATACCAAATCATTAAATTTGTTTTATTTACACAAAAAAGGGCACGTTTTTAACCTTTTAACTTGACTTTTCAATTGCCTATCAAAATTACATATCTCAATGTCAAATTCATAGTTGTACACTCGCATGCACATAAGTTCACTACAAATCAAAGGTCTTGTTTACAAATTTTTGGGAAATAATGAAAATAATTAATCAATAGAAAAAATCCATTAAATTTCAAACATTAACAATGTTTGAAGAATAAAAAAACATCAATAAACAAAACAACACAACAGAACCAAACATTTAAATGTTCCCAACGAATCTGTGCGATCAAATAGGCGCAAAACAAATTGTAAATAGTATAGAAGAAAAAGAAGAGGAACAAGAAATTGAACAACATAATATACATATTTACGTCAAATTATAAAATCCTCTCACTAGCCAAGAAACATATGATATGTATTTTCGCCAATAACAATGCAGGGTACGAAATATAAATTGTGTGCTTAATATTAATGAATGAATTTATGATTTTTGTTTACAATTTTGAATCGGAAGATTGGTTGAAAATTAGTGTATCGAAAAATCTGACAAGGAATAATCCTGTATATTTTGATATTGGTCGGTCAATATTAATCTGGCCCGAAATAAAATAGTTGATTCGCGAAAGATGGGCATATCAAATGTCTGTTGGGTATGAGAGACCTTGGACGTTTATAGCTATGCCAAATAAATTTGTAAGGATAGGTTCGTTGGTCCTTACTTTTTCGATAATATGTTATAGTATACAGTGAATGGATTCCGATATCGATAAATTATAAATGGTTTACGATGGTAGGAGTTGGATAGCATTGATGAAGATAAATTATACTTTTATCTTCTTCCTTTCAGGCCACATGAACTATTAAGTCCGCGTCGATTTAAGATAGAATTCGTGAGGCTATCAAGGTCATAGGATATCCAGCTCGCGATTTGCTTATAAAGAACTTTAAATAAATGTATTTGGTCTTGTAACAGTGCTCATGATTACCATTTGGCTGGGAGGAGTGTATATTAAGTATGTCAACCTAATAAAATATTGGCATCCTAATTAAATATTGACAACCTAATGAAATATTCTATGTCATGTGGCAAGAGGGATCATAATATTTGCTCATATTTTCATAAATCTTTTTTAGGATAACGACGGTAACGACCGATATTTTATAGGTTTTGAGCGCACTTTCCACAGTTCGTAGCCCAGTTTTCCAACATCAGTACATATAATTTGGTATATAAGGTATATAGGAACGTCTTCGCTAAAAATTATCTACGATATAGATGGGAAACCTTTATATTACTTACTTAGCTGACTTGTTACAGAACGGTTGTTCCATAAGCTGAGCTTTAAAAGATTTTCAAGCGCGTCGGTCTAGTGCGAATCTACTCCAATTTCAAAGAAAACATTCCGATATGTTGTCTTCCACTTGATCTTTCCATCTAATTCGTGGCCTTCCTCTTCTGCGTGAACCATCAGTAGGCTCGTTTTTCATGCCTTTTGAGCTGGGGCATTCTCATTCATTCGAACAACATGGCCTAGCCACCGTAGTCGCTGCAGCTCTATTCGATTGACTATGTCGTTGTCCGCGTATATATTGTAAAGCTAGTGGTTCATTCGACGCCGACTATCACGGTCTATGAAGATCGGCCCGTAGATTTTTCAGATAATTGTTCTATCAAACACCCCAATAGCTGCCTCATCTGTTTGCGCAAGTACCCATGCTTCAGATCCATATAACAGCATGGGTAGTATCAGCGTTTTGTAAAGTGTGAGTTTGGTGGCCTTGTTTCTAACCTGCTACCTTAGACCATAGTAGCATCTGTTGGCCAACACTATCCTTCTCCGAATTTCAAAACTGATGTCATTTTATTTATGGCGGTAACAAGGTATATAAAATCTTTAACTACCTCGAAGCTGTAGTTCTCAAGTTCCACAGTTGGTCCGAGTCTACTGGACGTCTTGCGCGTTGATACCACCAGCTTTGGCAGACCCCTTCTCCATTTGATCAAAGGTGGCTGTTACCGCTTGCAATATTCGACCCATTATATCGATGTCATTGGCGTAGGCGAGTAACATGTTGTGTTGGGTGAACAGAGTGCCATTCACCTTTGACCTTTTCCAGTAGGATATTAAAAATATCACACGACAAACTGTCACCTTGTCTGAATCCTCGCTCGGTATTGATGGGTTCCGATAGGACCTTTCCGACTTTAACTGCTGACCTTGCCCCACATAAAGTTATCCTGCTTAGCCGTATTAATTTTGCAGGAATGCCGAACGCAGACATGGCTCCAAACAACTCTGAACCCATAGGACTGTCGAAAGCAGTTTTATAGTCGACGAATAGGTGGAAGGTGTCGATGTGTTTTTCTTTTCCAGGAGTGAAAATCTGGTCAATGGTGGATTTGCTTGGCTTCAGTCGTTAACACAGCGCACTGGATAGCACTTCATATGCTATGGGAAGAAGACTAATTCCTCTATATTGGCACATATCGTCTTGTCTCCTTTTTGTGCAAGGCGTACAGGATGCTGAGGTTCCAATCATTGGGCATATATTCCTCTAGCCAAATTGTACGAATCAACCGATGCATGCTCCTGACCAACATCTGACCACCAATATTTAATCGTTCGGCTGGTAACCCATCGGCTCCTGCTGATTTCTTACTCTTCAGCCGAATGATTACCATTGTGAACTCATCTTGGCTAGTGGAATACATTTATACCGTAATATACATTAATATGTGCCTGCACCAAAGTCTTCGGTTTCATTATTTTGTAGTTTTCATCAGAATTTTCCATTCTTGAGGGTAAAATAATATATTGAAAATAAATTATAATATAATATAGCCTCCACAAAGTGTCAAAATGTTGAAAATTCAATCCAAATCCGACTTGAATATCCGGTTTGATTCTAACATTGCACGTCGTCATATTTTTCCCAAACCCAAACCAAGACTAAAGAAGAAAACCATCGAATCATGTATTCGATTCAGTAAAAATTTGGTATTTAGTACAATCGGATATAAGGAACCATCATCTCTGGGACCTCCTCTATCTATATTAGTGTATACTACTTACGATATGCTGAGGCTATATGTATGTCGGCAAAACTGACAGACACTTTTTATACCCTTCACCACACTGTGGTACAGGGTATTATGTCTTTGTACATATGTTTGTAACAGGCAAAAGGAAACGAGATAGACAAATGGATCCTTTTGAGAATATGCATAGAATCACTTTCTAAGTCGATTTATGCATGTCCGTCCATCCGTCCGTCTGTCCGTCCATGTTAAATTGTGAACAAAGTACAGGTCGCATTTATGATCCGAATTGGATGAAATTTGGCATAGGTCACTTATTCGGTCCAAGGACGGACCCTATTGAAATTGGGAAAAATCGGTTCAGATTTAGATATAGTTCCCATATATATATATATATATATATTTGTCCGATTTAATGTAAATGGTGCACCAAAGTCTCTATATATCTTTCGATAGATTTAAGTCTAGAATAATGTGTGTTACGTTTCCTGAAAATCGGCACAGATTTAGATATAGCTCCCATGTATATTTTCGTCCGATTTAAGGTAAATGGTACACCAAAGTCCCTATATATATTTCGATTTGCACGAAATTTGGCACAGCGTAATGAATTAGGTCTAGAATGATGTGTGTCAAGTTTCTTGAAAATCGGTTCAGATTTGGATATAGCTCCCATATATATTTTCGTCCGATTTAATGCAAATGGTGCATCAAAGTCCCTATATATCTTTCGATCTGCACGAAATTTGGCATGAATTAGGTCTAGAATGATGTGTGTCAAGTTTCTTGAAAATCGGTTCAGATTTGGATATAGCTCCCATATATATTTTGGTCCGATTTAATGTAAATGGTGTACCAAAGTCCCTTAATATCTTTCGGTTTGCACGAAATTTGGCACAGCGTAATGACTTAGGTCTATAATGACGTGTGGTTCGGTTCAGATTTAGATATATATTCTATATCTGGCCAAATGAAAAATCTAGTTTCGGTTGTAGAGTGACATGTTTATGGAGCCAATTTAATTTTACTCGTCTTTTAAAAATGCGACGTCTGTTAGAATTCATATGTCTAATATACCCAAAGTGGTGAAGGGTATCATATTGTTACGAATATAACTTTAGATTTAAGTTAATTTAGATGAATTCCGTTAATTTAAGGATTTGAATTTTAACCTAAATTTTTACTACGCAGTTTATTTGAATAACTTCACAACAACAACTACTGTATAGATTTTTCTACATCCTTCCATTTCCTCTTTCATTGTCTATTTTGTTGTTGGCGTACAATTTTTGTTAAACGTCATCATTGATGATCGCTCAATTCCTCTTTCTTTGTTACCCCCTCGCCTGTATATGTGTTGTTGTTATTGTTTACTCACTGTAAGGTTGTATGTGTTTGTTGCATATGTAGATTGTTCGTAATCTAGATGTTACCAGATCATCTAGAAACTTCTGTAGCGACAGGCGAGGCTCATATAAATAGGGAAATGGAAAGGCAGTTAGTCAGTTGTGAATCAGATCGCGAATTGAAACCGTCGAGTAAAGTAAAGTGCAAAGTAAAGTTGTGTGAATAAAATCATTGTAATAATCGTAATCCGAAGGAACCCGCGTTTTATTTGGTACGAGCTGTATTGGGAAATAAAACAACGTCTACACGGTAAAATCCAATAACGTAACAATATAGTCGGTCTCGTCCGACTTTACTACATTCCTTACTGGTTAAATATCTCTTATTCTCTTTCCGAAATTATGAACCCTCTATCATGACATCCTAACCCTGACCACCAAAGTATATATAATCTATGCGAAAAAAATAATATTGTGGGAGCAACATATGCCATTTTGTTGTTAGTTTGTTTCCAAATACTATGTGAGAAAATATATGCGAAAAAAATATGCGAATCGTGAAAAACACAGCTAATGAAAAGCTACCAAAAAGAAATTGGTCATATGTTTTTTGGGCTCTCTCAACTCAACACATTTACGGTGAGAGTGAGCGTGCCGTGATTACGCAGTATTGTGCTATCTGATCACGGATGCTGCTCAGTTGCCGAAAACAGTTGGGCAAAATGTTCTAAGGCATTCGGACGGTAATTTTGTGTGTGGCAGAGTGAATTATTTTTTTTTTAATTAAAAAAATAATAATAATATAGAAAATACTAAAAAAGAAAAAACCATAATTTTTGAAAACAGAAGTTGAGGAGAACGCCATTTGTTTTTGTTTACACACAAATATCATCATCTGGCCAACACTGAACGTCACATGTGTACGCACAATAATCCACATCGAAGTGAAATTATTTAAAATATAAAAAATATTATGGATGTGTATATAATATATGAGTGCTGAAATCAAGTGAAAAAAAAACATAAAAAAAATTCATTGAATAATAAATATATTTGTTATTGTAAAAATTGCAAAAAAAAAAAAATCTTGAAACTACAAAAACAATTACTTTTGAAGAGTTTCATTGAAAACCAAATGAAAGGAAAAACCTGCAACCAACCACTTGAAATCAAGAGTATCGGAACATCAATGCATGCATGTCGGCTGCCTGTGACCGAACGATCGAACACCACCACCCACCGTCAGGCCCATTTCACTTGCTGTTGACTTACAATAGCCCATTCAGTGGCGTCACATATTCATATATGTACTCTTGGTGTTGTTGTTGTGGGAACACCAAATCAAAATATCTGAAAAATAGAAAATAATTCTAAAAATACCTAGACCGTGCAGTGCAGGAGGGGAGTTGAAAAAATAAAAACTATAATAAAAATAAACTGCCATCGGCTCATTGAGATCTGAAATAAATAGAAGAACAAATATTTTTTGTGTGTGTTCGTGTTATAAAGCAAGTGAAAAATCAAACAACAACAACAATAAAATTTAAATATTTTTGTTTATTTTGTTGTTGTGGCAGTTGGCTTCGGGCCAGCGGCTAAATGTTGATCTTCAACATTTGGCCAAGCAACGACGACGAGAAGCGTCCGTTGTCCCCTTTTTCCCAATTTCTATGGTGACATACACACATACATGTATCCAAGCCACCTCATAGATGCACTAATAACGCGATCTACAAGTATCCGTAAAATGAGTTCATGCTGATGACAGAGTAGCTGAATCCGTTTTTCTGACAACAGGTGGATGGATGGATTGCAAAAAGATTTGCCCAACAAAAACAACAAAACAATTTGATGTGAATGTGAATGTCAAAAAATTAGCAAAAAAACAACACACAAACGCGAAAAATAACTCAAAACAAAACCGACCAAAATATTTTACACTGAATCATTAATTTTTCATAAAAAGGAAAAACAAAAAAACCCCAAAGACTTTGAGGGGCAGTGGTCTTTCATTGTGGGTGATCAAGAGAGCAGAAAGGAGAGGATCACGAGGCGTATGGTCACACGTCTTTGTGGGTGTTAACGAAAATCTCACAAGTGTTTCCTGAATGCAATTTTACAATGTCAGATTTGTTTATGAACAAACAGCGACGGCGACATCAACGTTGGAATCCACAACAACACCTAGCAACAGCTGATGCCGCATCATCCTCCGCCTCAACCTCCTTTACAACGACACCAATTAAGAAAACGTCAAGATCAACAAGAGCTGGCACACCTGGTGCATTAAAAGCAAACAATAATTATTTTAGTTATCATATCGATAACAATGATTCGTCCGACGAACTAGAATATGTTGAGAAGTCCAGCCAAAACACCAACAACCACAACGACTATGATCCTCTGGCGAATATCCTCAGCCTACAACTACGTAAACCCAATCATTGGAAATGGGAATTGACCACCTCAAAGTCATGTTCCAACATTGCCTTACCCCGCATCTTACTTTACGATCACAAGGGTAATCTGCTGGTGGATGCACCCCCGGATGCAGGTGGCGATGCCAACAGCGAACAAATTTACAAACAAGAAGACTATGAACCTACCCCAGCGAAACCCAAAAAACGTCCATACTCTTCGCATAGATCTGCCACCACCAACTTAACGCATTCCGTACGTAAAGCTTTGGAAAAAGAATTCGATGGCCTGCACATAGAAGAGGTACCGCCGACCCCAAGGAAAAATTCCGCCTTCACAACAAATACCTCCACGACGACGCCAACGAGCACAATACGTAACCGTAGTCGCAGTCACAGTCGCAAACCCATCGATTTACACATCGGTGATTTACCCGATTCATCGCCACGTTCCTCGTCCCTCAAGGGTGTTCGATTCAATGTTGATCATGATTCTAAAATACCCGATTTTCTACCCACTCCCCCCTCAACGACAACACCCACCACCTCATCATCGTCGGGTCCTCGTGAGAAACGTAAATATCGTCGTTCTCACAGTTCCGGTAGACTGCCCAGTCGAACAAGTAGTTCCATTTTGGAACGTTTAAGTTATCAAAAGGGTCGTTTTTCGTCGCCCGAATCGGAAGATGGCGATGAGGCTGCTGGTCCACGTTATTCTCTACGCACTGATGAAGCTGGTACTTTAATAGTGCATCAGGATAGTTCCAGTAGTCAAAATTCCCGTACCCGTCTGCGACGTAAGCCACAAAAATACATCTCCTCCAGTGATAGCCTTAATCGTAATGAAACGCCGTCAAAATTGTCGCTGACACCACCCGTTTTTGATGCCGCCGCCAGTCCATTGAGTGAGGCCTCCACCACCCCATCCACCAAGGAACGAAGAAGGAAGTTGTTGCCAATACGTCGCCTATTAAGTGATAATAACGTTATATTACCCAATAAGGATAAATTATTATCAGAGGATCGAGATGAGTCATTGGCCGTAACGGTCATCAGTAAAGATGACACAAAGAAGGAAGAAAATAATATTGAAGAAATACGGGAGGAGAACCCAAAAATTGTCATTGAACCCGAACCAGCCGTTGTCCAAAGTGGTGGCTGCAATTGTGTCCATCATCGGCGATATAAACGTAATGAAACCAAAGGTAGGATATCACCAGCATTCGCACAAAAATAACATACTCGGTGTGCAAAAATAAAGCGTGTATTTTCTAGAATTGTATCGGATAGAATTATTGTTTTTATAATCTGCAGCATTATGTATAACTATAAGTTTCGTCCGGTTGCTCAAGGGTAGGTTCTGTTGTTTTCAAAGACCCACGAATGACTGCGAGGGTAATTCATACCAGAATATTTATCACCTCGATTTTAGATTTATTTTTTGAGTGAACCTGTCCATTCGTCTGTCACAAAGTGCAAAATGATCCGAATGTGATGAAATTGGCCCAAGGACCAAATGAAAATCAGTTCCGATTAAGCCAAAGCTCCATATATACTTTTATCAGATTCCACGTCTATTACGTTGGGATATATTTTCTATACCAAGGGGCTTGGTGCACCATTTGCATAAAATCGGAAGAAAAATATATGGGAGCTATATCTAAATCTGAACCGATTTCAACAAATACTCAATTAAATACCCTATTTAAAATGTTGTCTCAATCGGACAAACATTGGGAGTTTGATGCACCATTTAAATAAATTATATGGGATCCGAAATTAAATCTGAACCGATTTCAAAAAAAAAAAAATATATATGGGCAATATTGCCAATTTTTTAATATTCCATTTTCAAAAAATCAGCTTTTTTGTTTTTGTGGCACATCAATGATTTTTGGTACACATATAGAGAAAAATGTTCTGACTCCGAAACTGTTCGCGATCAAATTTTTGGTTGATGCGCGCAAAAGTTATCGGGGTTTTAATTTTGAGCATAAGAAAAAAATCTTAAAATTACGCCGTTTATTATATTGACCAAAAACGTTGATATATATCTTCCTCCGTAAAATAAGAATATGAATATATTATAATAATCACGATAAAGTTGCACATATTCGCGAAATATGAGAAAAATAAAAAAAATTAGCAGATTACATCAATATTTTCATTATATTAATGACATACACACACCTAAAAATTAATTTAAAAAAATCTACATAATCTAAACACCATATTGAATCAAATGATATCAAAATTACACAAGTCCGTGTAGCGGTTTGTAAATCACAGCGACAACAAAACAAGATATTGAGGAAAAATATTTGTTTTTGGTTCGAAAAAATAATGTCATCATATTTATTTTATTAATTTTATACAAGAAATTTCAGAAAAAAATGTTGGGGTTATTCTGCTATTTTACCCGAATTTCGCCGAAAAATTGACATATATAATAATAATCACTTTTTGTGTATAAGTATACGCCTTGCGGATTATATCAAGAGCCTCCCATAAATCTTAGAATTCTATAAATAGGAATATATCTTAAAATAAAATAATATTATGAAATATACATTTTAAATTGCGTGTAAATCGCGTAATTCTCAAAATGATTTTATGCGCATGCGGTTTCCAGGAAGTACTGAAGTTTATCTTCTAATTCATATATATTTTGCGAAATTTCATTTGACGGCTAAGATGTGCCACACGTTACATTGAAGTACCCAAAAAATCGTAAAACGCGAATAATTCCCGAAAACTCCATATGCCATTCACGCGCATCCGATTTCGGTGTGCACCCTAAAAAAATACATCGATCTATACCGATTTCAATGTGGTCCATTAAGAACCATGGATGTGCCAGCTCACACTATTTTTGAGATAAATTGCGTCTAAATCGCGTAGTCCTCAAAATCATTTGATGCGCATGTGGTTTCCAGGAAGTACTGAAGTTTATCTTCCAATCCATGTATATTTTGCGAAATTTCATTTGACGGCTAAGATGTGCCGCACGTTACATTGAAGTACCCAAAAAATCGTAAAACGCGAATAATTTCCGAAAATTCCATATGCCATTAACGCGCATCCGATTTCGGTGTGCACCCTAAAAAAATACATCGATCTATACCGATTTCAATGTGGTCCATTAAGAACCATGGATGTGCCAGCAAAATCTATTTTTGAGATAAATTGCGTACATCTCTCTTTCGGCTGAAGTTTTTAAAGTTCTCTTTTCGAAAAAGATCAAAATCCGTATGAGGTCATTTATTGAAGCGGAAATGATGCACAGAAAACGCAAATAAATCCGCGATATTTTCAAAAACAATTTTTGCCAAATTTCGTGTTTTTGGAAGGCCAGTTCCCGCCGTTCTAGTAGATGGATTTTCACGAAAAAGATTTTATATCATCCGAAACGTAAAAACCCTTATTGATCGCGGGTACCCATATCATTCAGTTGACAGATCTAAAAATTTGGCCCGAAAAATAGGTTTTTTAGAAATTTGATCGCACAAAATTCGCACCTTCGGATGAGTATTACTCTGAAGCTGTGCATACTACATACACAAAATACATATCAAATGACGCAGATTCGCGACTACAATAATCTTATAATCGATTTTTATAAATTCCTGTTTGCGTATTAAAGCTAGAAGTAAAATTAAAAAAACACTCAAAATCGAGCTTCAAAATGTCAGCATCATTTAAAGGTAGATGTAGTGAAAATTTTGAAAAATGGTACATAAGGGGCGTAGTCCCCATTTTGTTGGCTTCTAGTATTATTTTGACACGAAGACCGTGCAATGAGTGATTTAGTCACAAATCGATAGAGAACATAAAAAAACTGGTTCGCCTCAACGTGTTTTTACACATTTTTTTACATTAAAGTCGACACAGCTTCCACCAAAATAAAGTTTGGAGGTCAATATCATGAACAGTTTGCAACGACAGATCAATTAACCCAAAACTATTCACTTTTTTTCGTATACTTAAGTAATTCCCGAGTTATAAAGGGGTGAACCTCCGCTTCAGCTATGTTAAAAAATTGGCAATATTGCCCATATATATATATATATCCTCCGCAAGTGAGCCGATTTTCACCAATTTCCAACACTTTATTTGTCTATAGTAAAGTTGTACAGCACGAACGAGCTAAAATAATGATTCCCTGAAAAGAGCGACTGAACTAGGTCTTACAAAGATCTTCGTTTTAGTTCATTAAAAGAACGAACAAGAGTAATCGTTCTCCCCATTCGCATTTTTTTTTTGCGTGTGATGGTAAGATCGTGTTCATATTATTTCGAAATATTGGTTCTAGACCCAAATGTTTCTTTGCACCAAATCCGTTTCAGAAAATTTGGATTTCATCCAAACTTTGCTCATCTTATTATTTCTTCCAAAATTAGTTCAAGTTCGAAGATGGGGAATATCAGTCCACTCCTTCTGGTACCTCCCACACAGGGACTGAGGCTAGGCCTAAATGCGGGCTATAGTTCATATAAAGTTCATTATCGAACCTTACGTTCTATTTTTTTATCTCGATATTATCCGCAAGTGAAATGATTTCAACAGAGTCTTAGAACCATACCCAAAACGCGGAACAAATCAGATAACTAATTTAATATAAACCAGTAAGGAAAGTAGTAAAGTCGGACTATATGATACCCTTCACCTCTTTGGGTATATTCTACATATGTCTCCTAACAAACTCCGCCTTTTCTAAAGAACATTAACATGTCATTGAACAAACTTGAATATGTGATCTGTATGCCTTTCTGGCATACATTCGGGCAAGTTTAGCGTCGATTGCTTATAATGGGAAACATTTAATCTCAATCAGATAGCCTTTTGTGTCTGCATCTGCCCCAGTTAAAGAAAGCTATAACGTCATTCTAGTCTCAATTTGATACGTTTCGTGTCAACCGGTGCAAAATTTACCTAAATCCCTTGGAAAATACAAATGGGACTATATCTAAATCTGAACCGATGTACACGAAACTTAGCACACACACATCTTTCTGGACTCAATTCAGTACCCTGTGCCAAATTTCGTGCAAATCGAAAGATATCTACGGACTTTTGGGCATTATTTCTATAAAATCGAACGAAAATATATATCTAAATTTGATAAAGTTATATCTAAATTTGAACCGATTTTAACGAAACTTAATACACATCATTCTGCACTTAATTCAAATTTCGTGCAAATCGAAAGATATATAGGGACTTTGGTGCACCATTTACCTAAAATCGGACGAAACTATATGTGGGAGCTATATCTATATCTGAACCGATTTTCACGAAACTTAGCACACATCATTCTACACCAAATTCAGTATCCTATGCCAAATTTCGTGCAAATCGAACGACATATAGGGGCTTTGGTGCACCATTTACATAAAATGTTTGTTAAACATGGTGTTTCATCTTCCTAATTCTCCTTATAGAGTTCATGAAAACAATTGTTACCCCCCTCCCTTTAACATACCTCATACCTATAATATATACAAATAAATAAAGTGTGTTTAATAATTAAATTTTCAAATGTTTTTTTCACTTTCAGATCTTAATGCGAGTATTTCCACCGTGGGACAACAACGTAATGGTAAAATTAGATAAATATATATTGTAGAAAACATATAATCATGAAAAACATAACAAAATCTCGAAAATATACCAAATGAATCCAAAATTTACAAAAAATGATAATAGTTTTTATTTCAATTAATATGAAGGTTAAAAGTATTATTCTAAAAAATTAGTTTAGTTTGCAGGTATTTGAAAAACACACTCAATAGTGCGTCTTGAATAAATGTGAGTTACAACAAACAATTATTTTAAAAAACTTATAACACCATAATGCCTTAAAAATCCACGCTTATAACCGAAATTACAGCCTTTATTATTAATATAATGTATATTGAAATATATGTATATTCTTACTTCTAATCATTCGCAAATATATGTATGTACACGTTCTATCTTATGTATCACTAATTTTAAAGTATTTTTGTTTTGTTTTATTTGTTTGAATTATGTTTCGCTAGCTGTGCAGAGATTATTTTCGCACAATTTATAAATAAACAAATACGAAAATAAATGTTTAATTTCTTATTTAAATTTTCATTTATAATAGATTTATATAAATATATCGAGCTATATCTACGATTTATTTTTGCAAGAAACATTTAACACAAAGTCACTATAACGTGAATCACATTTAATGTCCATTTCATAGAGATAATTTCAAACAATATTTACATATATCTAAGAAATATTCGTCATTTTATTGGTAACGCTAACATTTTATTCATATTCCGCAGATGAAGCATTTTTATTGTGGGATATTGAATAGAAAAAATTTCATTGTCATTGAAAAACATGGAAATGTTAAAAAAATTACAAGTTAGTCCTTCTGATAGTCATTGAAAAAATATATTTAAAAAATCCACGCCTAATAATCTGATAGTCATTGAAAAAATATATTTAAAAAATCCACGCCTAATAATCAGATAGTCATTGAAAAAATATTTTTAAAAAATCCACGCCTAATAATCTGATAGTCTTTGAAAAAATATATTTAAAAAATCCACGCCTAATAATCTGATAGTCATTGAAAAAATATATTTAAAAAATCCACGCCTAATAATCTGATAGTCATTGAAAAAATATATTTAAAAAATCCACGCCTAATAATCTGATAGTCATTGAAAAAATATATTTAAAAAATCCACGCCTAATAATCTGATAGTCATTGAAAAAATATATTTAAAAAATCCACGCCTAATAATCTGATAGTCATTGAAAAAATATATTTAAAAAATCCACGCCTAATAATCTGATAGTTATAAAAAAAATATATGCAAAAATTCAGACTATTAATTTGATAGGTTTGTGTATTTGATAAGAAATTTCGAAAGGTTGTACTACCCTGTGTAATATTTCTGAAGTGTTTTCCAGTTAGTACAATCCCTAAAGTATTCAATATTACAGTTAAGTCAATTTCATGAATTCGAAGGCAATAGAAGATCGCCTCGTTATTTTTACATCCCCTAAGGTATGCAATACTTTTTGTAGTATATAATTTTCCCGTGATCACTATCACAAAATATGAAGATCATGAACTTAATTAACTTTATCAGCAAACACCAAAAAAAGATGCTCGATGTCTTGATTTATAAATAACAAAAAAAAAAAAAATGATATTTGTATTTCTAAAAAAATATTAGAATTCATTCTTCTCGTAAATTTGCGATCGTAATGAACGTATTAACGCTTGTATCAGCTGTAAGTTTAGTGATTGTGTACACTTTCACTTTTAGTAATGTCGATGCAATACCCATTGACGGCGGATTACGAAGTGGAAGAGATTTCCAAACGAGTGGAAGTAATACACCTATAATATATCGCCGCTATGTACGACGTCGACCATCTGCAGAGCCAGAATATTTTGAGATATTTGAAACACGTCGCAGGCCACCAGCACCATGGCATCATATATCCGATGAGGAATTAGACAGATATATATTTTGTGATTTTCATCGGGAATTGGAAGAATGTAAGTATAGTGAAAAAAAAAACAAAAATATCAGATTCATTGATCAGGTCCGTGACGACTAGATTTCTTTCTATAGAGAAAAATCCTCAGGCCAATAATAATTACTTTTTTCTATAGAAAAAAAATCGTCAGGACCCTGAGGATCAGTTTTTTTCTATAGAAAAAAATCGTCAGGACCCTGAGGCTCAGTTTTTTTTCTATAGAAAAAAATCGTCACGACCCTGAGGATCACTTTTTTCTATAGAAAAAAAATTCGTCAGGATCCTGAGGATCCTTTTTTTCTATAGAAAAAAAATTCGTCAGGACCCTGAGGATCAGTTTTTTTTTCTATAGAAAAAAATTCGTCAAGACCCACAGGTCCTGAGGATTACTTTTTCTTAAGAAATAATTATTAGGGAAAGTGATTTAACGAAAATATATATTTAGGTCAACAATATTGGAAACAAGGTGGTCCCTATAAAAGGCCGAGCACTACAATGACACCCCCAAGTACGACAACCACTACAACTGCCAAAACGACTACCACAACAACTACTACCAGACCTTCGACTTCAACTACACCCAGACCTACAACTACCATAACTACTTCCAATTTCGCCGATGGCGAAGATGGTGACGATGCGGACTATGAAGCTGAAATGTCACCGAACCCATTTGATGATGACGAAGAGAATACAGAAAATTTAAAAATGGAAAAAGAAGAAAAAACAACAGAAGGTCCATCGTCTGGATTTAATCCATTTAAATTGTTTTAGTAAATTTGAGAATTAAATTTTATTATGTAAATATATCTACATGGAAATAAAATACCTGTATATGTGTATTCCAATAAAGACCGAAGTCAGACGAACCGAATATATGATACACCACTTTGGTTTTATACAAGATATGCTCCTAAGTCCCTCTGCTCCAAATATTCCACTTTAATGATTTTTGATTTTAAATGTAGGCGTACCATCCCTGGTGGACACAGTTCTGTGCAAAATGTCATTGAATCGAACAAATGTTGGGTATTTGGTTCATATGATCGAATTAAAATATAAATGGGTTCTAAATCTAAACCAAATTCGACAAAACTCAAGACACACCATTCTGGGCTAAATTCGGACGTCAAATTTTTAGCTTTTGGAGTTTTCCACCCACAGATATTAGGTGGAATTTGATACTTCAATATCGGTTGAAGTCTAGCCCTGCTAGTCTGTTTTACTTGTCACTGCCGATGTTATAATCATTATAATCGTTCAATATTTTGCATTTCAAATAGACCCGGACTTTTAAGTGAAAAATCGTATAGAAAACCTGTCTACCGAAAATCTATCAATATAGGACCAAACCTCGGGATAGCCTCCTCATAAGAGGGTATATAACACCACCATAGAACATATTCAATATATTAGGTTGGGGAAAAAGAAATCCATTATTTTTATATACACTATAGGACATTAACATGCTTCGGAATGTCCAGTTTGGGTCAAATGCCTCTCTCATAGAAGTCCTGCTCTCTATTTGCAAAAAACTCTAGTAGTCGATTTTCACAATCTTCCCTAGATACCATTTTTTTTATCATTAAAGAAATTTTGCAATGCAAGGAAAATATGATAATCGCTTGTTGCCAAGTCCGGACTGTATGGCGGATGTATTAAAACTTCCCAACCAAGCTCCCGAAGTTTCTGGCGAGTCACTGTTGATGTTTGTGGCCTAGCGTTGTTCTGGTGGAACACGACACCTCTACTATTGGCCAATTCTGGCCGTTTTAGTTAAATTGCTATTTTCAAACGGTCTAGTTGTTGACAGTAGAGAACAGAATTTAGCGTGTGACAATATGGGAGTCGCTCATAATAAATAATCCCCTTCCAGTCCCACCAAATACATAGCAGAACCTTTCTGGCCGTTAGTCCTGGTTTGGCCAGGTATTGATCTTTGACCACGATCGTTTTCGCACAGGGTTATCGTATATGATCCATTTCTCAGTTCCAATTGCCATCCGTTTAAGAAATGGATCTATCTCATTCTGTTTGGCCAAGGCTTCGCCAATGTAAATTCGATACATCCTATTTTTTCTGTTAATTTTTGTGGCGCCCAAACATCGAACTTCTTATCGAATCCAGCTTTATTTAAATGGTTTGAAACATTTTTATGGTCGAATTTTAGCTCCTGGGCGATGTTGCGACTGTTAACATGCCGCTCAACGTCGATCATTTCTCCGATTTTATCGACATTTTTCCCCAACCTAATAGTTCTTCTTTATATGTGGTCTAATACAAAGGTCACGTCTCATTTTCGCTATGTTCAAGGAACTAGCCCGGCCTGAGTGTCTGTAGTTAAGGACTCCTGACCTTAAAAAAGTCCTAATGGTCAAGCGATGAGGTTTTTTTTTATAAAAATCTGGTCCAACAAAGAAAATTACATTTTAAAAATGCCTATATTATACACAAAATAACATGACATACATATCCACAAACATCGTTAATTGTTGTGAATGGCAAGACAATGTGAAGCACTTTGTTCACAGGTGAAATTCCTTTCCTCAATTCGACTCGCTTGCCGGTTAACGGTTTTATTGTTTTGATTTGACGGAAATAATCTCAGTATTGAAATGATTCAACTTTGGAAAATAAATGAATGACTGAATGCAGTTTAATTAGCAAATAAGTGTGCAATACTTTTTTTAATATATAATGTCTCCATTATCTCTATCACAAAATATGAAGATCATGAACTTAATTAACTTTATCAGCAAACACCAAAAACAAGATGCTCGATGTCTTGATTTATAAATAACAAAAAAAATTATATTTGCATTTCTAAAAAAATATTAGAATTCATTCTTCTCGTAAATTTGCGATCGTAATGAACGTATTAACGCTTGTATCAGCTGTAAGTTTAGTGATTGTGTACACTTTCACTTTTAGTAATGTCGATGCAATACCCATTGACGGCGGATTACGAAGTGGAAGAGATTTCCAAACGAGTGGAAGTAATACACCTATAATATATCGCCGCTATGTACGACGTCGACCATCTGCAGAGCCAGACCAGTATGTGGATGAATATTTTGAGATATTTGAAACACGTCGCAGGCCACCAGCACCATGGTATCATATATCCGATGAGGAATTAGACAGATATATATTTTGTGATTTTCATCGGGAATTGGAAGAATGTAAGTATAGTGAAAAAAAAACAAAAATATCAGATTCATTGATCAGGTCCGTGACGACTAGATTTCTTTCTATAGAGAAAAATCCTCAGGCCAATAATAATTACTTTTTTCTATAGAAAAAAAATCGTCAGGACCCTGAGGATCAGTTTTTTTCTATAGAAAAAAATCGTCAGGACCCTGAGGCTTAGTTTTTTTTCTATAGAAAAAAATCGTCACGACCCTGAGGATCACTTTTTTCTATAGAAAAAAAATTCGTCAGGATCCTGAGGATCAGTTTTTTCTATAGAAAAAAAATTCGTCAGGACCCTGAGGATCAGTTTTTTTTCTATAGAAAAAAATTCGTCAAGACCCACAGGTCCTGAGGATTACTTTTTCTTAAGAAATAATTATTAGGGAAAGTGATTTAACGAAAATATATATTTAGGTCAACAATATTGGAAACAAGGTGGTCCCTATAAAAGGCCGAGCACTACAATGACACCCCCAAGTACGACAACCACTACAACTGCCAAAACGACTACCACAACAACCACTACTGCCACATCTACGACTACAACTACTACAGCTAGACCAACAACTACTACCACAACAACTACTACTGCTAGACCTACGACTACCACAACAACTACTACCAGACCGTCGACTTCAACTACACCCAGACCTACAACTACCATAACTACTCCAATGACTACTACAACAACAATCGAACCTACAGAAATGGAGAAATTACCCGATGTTGAGTGGGATGATGAGACTTACGATTCCAATTTCGCCGATGGCGAAGATGGTGACGATGCGGACTATGAAGCTGAAATGTCACCGAACCCATTTGATGATGACGAAGAGAAGACAGAAAATTTAAAAATGGAAAAAGAAGAAAAAACAACAGAAGGTCCATCGTCTGGATTTAATCCATTTAAATTGTTTTAGTAAATTTGAGAATTAAATTTTATTATGTAAATATATCTACATGGAAATAAAATACCTGTATATGTGTATTCCAATAAAGACCGAAGTCAGACGAACCGAATATATGATACACCACTTTGGATTTATACAAGATATGCTCCTAAGTCCCTCTGCTCCAAATATTCCACTTTAATGATTTTTGATTGTAAATGTAGGCGTACCATCCCTGGTGGACACAGTTCTGTGCAAAATGTCATTGAATCGAACAAATGTTGGGTATTTGGTTCATATGATCGAATTAAAATATAAATGGGTTCTAAATCTAAACCAAATTCGACAAAACTCAAGACACATCATTCTGGGCTAAATTCGGACGTCAAATTTTTAGCTTTTGGAGTTTTCCACCCACTGATATTAGGTGGAATTTGATACTTCAATATCGGTTAAAGTCTAGCCCTGCTAGTCTGTTTTACTTGTCACTGCCGATGTTATAATAATTATAATCGTTCAATATTTTGCATTTCAAAGAGACCCGGACTTTTAAGTGAAAAATCGTATAGAAAACCTGTCTACCGAAAATCTATCAATATAGGACCAAACCTCGGGATAGCCTCCTCATAAGAGGGTATATAACACCACCATAGAACATATTCAATATATTAGGTTGGGGAAAAAAAAATCCATTATTTTTATATACACTATAGGACATTAACATGCTTCGGAATGTCCAGTTTGGGTCAAATGCCTCTCTCATAGAAGTCCTGCTCTCTATTTGCAAAAAACTCTAGTAGTCGATTTTCACAATCTTCCCTAGATACCATTTTTTTTATCATTAAAGAAATTTTGCAATGCAAGGAAAATATGGTAATCGTTTGTTGCCAAGTCCGGACTGTATGGCGGATGCATTAAAACTTCCCAACCAAGCTCCCGAAGTTTCTGGCGAGTCACTGTTGATGTTTGTGGCCTAGCGTTGTTCTGGTGGAACACGACACCTCTCCTATTGGCCAATTCTGGCTGTTTCAGTTAAATTGCTATTTTCAAACGGTCTAGTTGTTGACAGTAGAGATCAGAATTTAGCGTGTGACAATATGGGAGTCGCTCATAATAAATAATCCCCTTCCAGTCCCACCAAATACATAGCAGAACCTTTCTGGCCGTTAGTCCTGGTTTGGCCAGGTATTGATCTTTGACCACGATCGTTTTCGCACAGGGTTATCGTATATGATCCATTTCTCATTTCCAATTGCCATCCGTTTAAGAAATGGATCTATCTCATTCTGTTTGGCCAAGGCTTCGCCAATGTAAATTCGATACATCCTATTTTTTCTGTTAATTTTTGTGGCGCCCAAACATCGAACTTCTTATCGAATCCAGCTTTATTTAAATGGTTTGAAACATTTTTATGGTCGAATTTTAGCTCCTGGGTGATGTTGCGACTGTTAACATGCCGCTCAACGTCGATCATTTCTCCGATTTTATCGACATTTTTCCCAACCTAATAGTTCTTCTTTATATGTGGTCTAATACAAAGGTCACGTCTCATTTTCGCTATGTTCAAGGAACTAGCCCGGTCTGAGTGTCTGTAGTTAAGGACTCCTGACCTTAAAAAAGTCCTAATGGTCAAGCTACGAGGGTTTTTTTTTATAAAAATCTGGTCCAACAAAGAAAATTACATTTTAAAAATGCCTATATTATACACAAAATAACATGACATACATATCCACAAACATCGTTAATTGTTGTGAATGGCAAGACAATGTGAAGCACTTTGTTCACAGGTGAAATTCCTTTCCTCAATTCGACTCGCTTGCCGGTTAACGGTTTTATTGTTTTGATTTGACGGAAATAATCTCAGTATCGAAATGATTCAACGTTGGAAAATGAATGAATGACTGAATGCAGTTTAATTAGCAAATAAGTGTTTGGGAGAACACGTCATCAATACAAAAAAATAACGAAAACAATATCAAATGAATTCGTTCTTAAAAGTTTTTTTCACAGATGTACACATTGTTGAGGAATTCCAGAATACATATGTATTTACATATATAGCAATATCACATACTATGTATGTGGAATAATTATCACTGTAAACTATAACGACAATATGTTACACAGTGGTTTCACGTATATAAAAATATTCAATTTCATGTTGTAATGTATTTCTAGAGGTTTTCAATAATAATGGCTTTCTCGATTTTTTATGTTAAAAAAAAAAAACGTTTGAGAGTCCTTAGATTTTTTTCAATAGAAGAAATTTCTTCGGTAGCCTGAGTTATTTATTTTTTCGTAGAATGACCTGAGGAGTTTATTTCCATAATTTCTCAAGTTATTTTTTGGTACATAAGTGAATTTTCTATTCCATACAAATATTTGCTTCTCTAGAAATGAATAATTATCTAAACCTGAGTTTTTATGTAGGAAATCTGAGTAGTCTCTATAAATAAAGTCATGGTCCAAAAAATGAATCATCATGGTTATAATTATATCAAATTCGATGAAATTTGGCACGGCTCACGAAATCTGGCATAGCGTACTGAATTAAGTGTAGAATGATGTGTGTTGATTTTCGAGAAAATCTCTTCAGATGTAGATATAGCTCCCATCAGGGACGTAAGAAGGGGGGGGGGGGCGGAATGCATTTTTTTCACAGTAAATTTCTGTTTTCCACAGCGAATTTTTTCATTTTGTACTACCGTAATTGTATTTTGTGTTCTCATAGAATAGCTCCGTACCAAAAAATATTAATATTGACGCAAGTTTCAGAGACACGTTTTACAGAATTGATTGCAATTTGATACTCTGGGTTCTCATTACGTAGCACATATCCGTACCAAAAATATCTAAGATTGACCCAAGTTTCAGGGTAGCCACCATATAATGGTACCCCAAGTATTTCGTATTTTGCACATGTTTTCCAATCAAATTGGCTGTTATTTTGTATTATGGGTTCTAATTGTATAGCACATATCCGTACACAATTTTTTTAATATTGGTCTACGTTTAAGCGTAGCCACCATAATATGGGTCCCCTAAATTTGGGGATTTTTGACCCGAAATTAGGTAGATAACCATATACGGTAGGATGATTTTCTGTCCAATGTGTAGATATTAAATTGCAAGGAATTTGGTTCAAACCGTTATATGAGAGCTATACCAAAATGTGGACTGATATATCCCATTTTCAATACTGAACATTCAAAAGATTCTATATTAAATATTGCGAGCTCTAATCTTATTTCAGCAGACCACATAGAATTATATACAGATCAAGTATATACAGTTGTGTTTACAAAAATAGTAGTGGAATTGATCAATTTACAAATGCCATTCAAACAACCAAATTCGTCATTGGTATACACATTTTTAAGAATGGAATCTAAAGATCATGAAAACGAATAACGTCCCGAGAGATTTGCATTCTAAACTTCCTCTAGTTTGGTAGAATTCATGAAAAATGTACTGTTTATTAAAATAGTAGTGGTCGAAGTGAATGTTAATAAAACAGATAAATAATGCCAAAAATAAGTGTTTTGTAAACAAGCACTATAGTGCCGTTTGATGGTATTAATTTTTAGTGGAAAGAGGAAAACCTTGCACGGCTGCGTCAAGATGGTTGATAACAATGTACAAAGACATGAAAAATATCATTGGATACAGTGCTACAAGGGTATTCAACGCAATAACGGATAAGAAAAAAACTTGAACAACGTATTCGTAGGCGTAGCACTAGAAATTTGGGAAATAGGTGCCTAGTACGGTACAGTATGTTGAACCCTTCATCGACCTCTGAAATGATAAAAACTAATTTAAATCTAAAAATCAGTGATGTGACTGTACGCCGGAGATTGATCGAAAATAATCTGTATGCCAGAAGTCCTAGAGAGGTCCCCATTTTGACCAGGAAGCATGCCAACACTAAGTTGAATTTTGCAAAATCTCATAAAGGCTGGCCTCTAGAAAAGTGGCGTAACATATTATGGACAAATGAAACAAAAAATGGTCTTATATGGAAGAACAGGCTTCAGGCAGTATGTTCTTATTACCCCCAAAAACGGAATACCATCTTTAATACACATCCAAAACAGCAAACTCGCAAAGTACTGATTTGTATCAGAAAGGACTGACGTAATGCCACGGCCTGTGCAGTCACCGGATATTAATCTGATAGAAAACTTTTTGGCAGATGTAGGACGATGTGTGACCAATGCCAAACCAACAACAAAAGCCGATCTATGGAATGCAGTGCAACAAATATGGGCCCAAATACCAGAACAGCGATGCAAGGACCTAATCAACTATACCCTTGACGTTACGAGCCTGTAATAAAAATAAGGTATTTACAACAAAATACCGCTGCTTTTATCCAAAAAGTTAGTGCTTTTTTCCTTTTAAGATTATTACTACTATTTTTATGAACAGAGCAAATTTGGACAATTTTCTTTTATTATTTTTTTAATAGAAAACATATTTTATCCAGAATAAATGTGTTGAAAATAATAAAAAGAAATAAAACAATTTTTCTATTGAAAAAAAAAAACAATCCAAAATGTCCTGAGAATGTAATGGTAGTAATCCAAAGGGTACTGCGAATCCATAAAAATAATAATTTCAAAGATATGCTACTTCATGAGAACCCAACTTCTACAAAAATATGAAGTTTGAAAGGAACATTACACAATATGTACCCAAAGTACAGGTGAAAAAACGTACCCAAAATCGCCAACATGGTAATGGTATATATGCCCCGAATATTAAGTCAATATAAATAGTTTTTGGTTAGAATATGTACTACTCACGGAAAACCCAAAATACCAAACCAATAGTTGGTATCGTTTTATTGGGGTGGATCCTAAGAGCCTCAGAAATACTTCTAAGGGAATTGATGCATTCGTGTTACAGAAAAAAGAATCACTTGGAATTCTTTTATATCTATTTTTGGACAATAAGTTACCAGTTCAATGAAAATAGTCGAAAAATAATACATTTTTAGTCTATTATGAGATGAAATTATGTTCTAATCATGTTATTTATTTAAACAACAAATATATTTGTTGTATTGCTTTATCTTATCTCTTCTGGCAGCCCACTGTCCAAAACAATTAAACAAAACAGTGATACTTCAAAAGTACTCGAAATTTAATCTGCCGAAACATAATTCCCTATGTTTAAATAAAAACGACAAGAACGAACATGTTAAATATTTGCTCTCCTATTGCGATAAAAGATCGCTCGCATGCATGTACAGTGGAACCTGGCAACTGAGGTTGGAATTTTTCAAAATATAAGAATTTCCCCCTACTTATATTTTCAAAAATTCCAACTAAGATATTTATACGAAAATAGCCTTAAATTAGGGTAGTTCACTGTAATTCTAATTGAGAAATTTTGCAGCCACAACAATGGGAATGTCAAGACGACGTCGAAACAACGACCGCATCGCACAACAAATTTCATTCTTTCTGTAGAAATGACGTATAACACAATGTTCTGAGAGGTTCATGTATTATTTTGGGCGGAAGTGAGAGGACGATAGGCAATTTAGTTTTGATTCAATTAAAAAACAAAAACACTGTAAATCGCATACAAAGGTTCGCCAAATTCTCAAATAAATAAATAAATAAAGTGAACGCATAGCTGGTAAGCTCAATCATAACTATATCAGTTTTTCGCGAAACTTCAACAGAATCGCACACAAATTACAAAAAATAACAGAAAATTAGTTACAAAACTACACTCCTTGAGTTTCTTAAGTCAAATAAATCCGATTTTTTTGAAGTTAAAATGAAACACACATCGTTGTTGACAATCGCATTGCTCCTGACCTTGGCGGTCATCAGTGTCAATGCAGATTTATTTGAATGTGATGATAAGATTTTACCATCACTCTCCGAAATACCTGGTATTGGTCCGAAAATAGCCAGCACCGAAGATACTGGGGACAAGGTTAAGGGTGTCTTCAAGGATTGGGGCTGTAAATTCAAGAAAACTGCCAGCGATTTTGGTGACAGTGTCAAGGAGAAGTCCAAACAGCTGGGTGAAGATGTTCGTGATGGTTTTAAAAAACTCACCGAAAAATCCAAGGAACTGCATACGAAAATCGAAACGAAGTTCCATGATTTTAAAGATCATTTGAGTAAGGATTCCGCTGAATTTGTACCACACAAGGATAAGAAATTCGTTTTGGAAAATGTTGAAATGACAAATCCCGACAAATTGAAGGCCGATCAGGAATGTGGTCATGGATTTATTTTGGATGTATTGGGCAATTGTAAACAAGTGAGAAAATAAAATGGGAAAGAGAAAAGCAATTCAAAGGCAAATTGGGATGGAGGGAGATATGAAATGAATATTTGAGGATGAGATTGTCGTTTTTGTATAAATATTTTTCTTTATAAAAATGTGTGTTTTTTAAATAAATAAAAGAAATCAAATTAGTTTTCTATACGATTTTTTAATAAATATAATCTGTGATTTAAAGAAAGTGTGTGTTTTTTCAATCATTCGTAGACCCCATATACCTATAATAGTGAGTTTTTCAATTATTTATGAAACCATAAAGCCTGGATTTGTTAAAGAATTATTTTTAACCACATATGGAACCATAAGCGTGGATTTTTTAAAGAATTATTTTCAACCACCTATGGTATCATAAGCGAGGCTTTTTTAAAGAATTATTTTTGGCCACCTATGGAACCATAAGCGTGAATTTTTTTAAGAATTATTTGCAACCACCTATGGAACCATAAGCGTGGATTTTTTAAAGAATTATCTTCAACCACCTATGGAACCATAAGCGTGAATTTTTTAAGAATTATTTGCAACCACCTATGGAACCATAAGCGTGGATTTTTTAAAAAATTATTTTCAATCTTCCATGGACCCATATGCGTGGATTTTTTAAAGAATTATTTTCAATCTTCCATGGACCCATATGCGTGGATTTTTTAAAGAATTATTTTCAACCACCTATGGAAGCATAAGCGTGGATTTTGTTTAAGAATTATTTTCAAACACCTATGGAAGCATAAGCGTGGATTTTGTTTAAGAATTATTTTCAACCTTCCATGGACCCATAAGCGTGGATTTTTTAAAGAATTATTTCCAACCATTCATAGACCCATAGGCGTGGATTTTTTAAAGAATTATTTCCAACCACATATGGAACCATAAGCGTGGATTTTTTAAAGAATTATTTACAACCATTCATAGACCCATAAAAGTGGATTTTTTAAAGAATTATTTACAACCATTCATAGACCCATAAACGTGGATTTTTTAAAGAATTATTTACAACCATTCATAGACCCATAAGCGTGGATTTTTTAAAGAATTACTTACAACCATTCATAGATCCATAAGCGTGGATTTGTTAAAGAATTATTTCCAACCATTCATAGACCCATAAGTGTGGATTTTTAAAGGAATTAATTCCAACCATTCATAGACCCATAAGCGTGGATTTTTTAAAGAATTATTTCCAACCACATATGGAACCATAAGCGTGGATTTTTTAAAGAATTATTTACAACCATTCATAGACCCATAAACGTGGATTTTTTAAAGAATTATTTACAACCATTCATAGACCCATAAACGTGGATTTTTTAAAGAATTATTTACAACCATTCATAGACCCATAAGCGTGGATTTTTTAAAGAATTACTTACAACCATTCATAGACCCATAAGCGTGGATTTTTTAAAGAATTATTTCCAACCATTCATAGACCCATAAGTGTGGATTTTTAAAGGAATTAATTCCAACCATTCATAGACCCATAAGCGTGGATTTTTTAAAGAATTATTTCCATTCATTGGCCCATAAGCGTGGAATTTTTAAAGAATTATTTACAACCATTCATTGACCCATAAGCGTGGATTTTTTAAAGAATTATTTCCAACCATTCATTGACCACAAGCGTGGATTTTTTAAAGAATTATTTCCAACCATTCATTGACCACAAGCGTGGATTTTTTAAAGAATTATTTCCAACCATTCATAGACCCATAAGTGTGGATTTTTTAAAGAATTATTTTCAACCACCTATGGAACCATAAGCGTGGATTTTTTAAAGAATTATTTTCAACCACCTATGGAACCATAAGCGTGGATTTTGTTTAAGAATTATTTTCAACCTTCCATGGACCCATAAGCGTGGATTTTTTAAAGAATTATTTTCAACCACCTATGGAACCATAAGCGTGGATTTTGTTTAAGAATTATTTTCAACCTTCCATGGACCCATAAGCGTGGATTTTTTAAAGAATTATTTTCAACCACCTATGGAACCATAAGCGTGGATTTTGTTTAAGAATTATTTTCAACCTTCCATGGACCCATAAGCGTGGATTTTTTAAAGAATTATTTTCAACCACCTATGGAACCATAAGCGTGGATTTTGTTTAAGAATTATTTTCAACCTTCCATGGACCCATAAGCGTGGATTTTTTAAAGAATTATTTTCAACCACCTATGGAACCATAAGCGTGAATTTTTTTAAGAATTATTTGCAACCACCTATGGAGCCATAAGCGTGGATTTTTTAAAGAATTATTTTCAACCTTCCATGGACCCATAAGCGTAGATTTTTTAAAGAATTATTTTCAATCTTCCATGGACCCATATGCGTGGATTTTTTAAAGTATTATTTACAACCATTCATAGACCCATAAGCGTGGATTTTTTAAAGAATTATTTTCAACCACCTATGGCACCATAAGCGTGGATTTTTTTTAAGAATTATTTTCAACCACCTATGGAACTATAAGCGTGGATTTTGTTAAAGAATTATTTTCAACCTTCCATGGACCCATAAGCGTGGATTTTTTAAAGAATTATTTTCAACCACCTATGGAACCATAAGCGTGAATTTTTTTAAGAATTATTTGCAACCACCTATGGAGCCATAAGCGTGGATTTTTTAAAAAATTATTTTCAACCTTCTATGGGCCCATAAGCGTGGATTTTTTAAAGAATTATTTCCAACCATTCATAGACCCATAAGCGTGGATTTTTTAAAGAATTATTTCCATTCATTGGCCCATAAGCGTGGAATTTTTAAAGAATTATTTACAACCATTCATTGACCCATAAGCGTGGATTTTTTAAAGAATTATTTCAAACCATTCATTGACCACAAGCGTGGATTTTTTAAAGAATTATTTCCAACCATTCATAGACCCATAAGTGTGGATTTTTTAAAGAATTATTTTCAACCACCTATGGAACCATAAGCGTGGATTTTTTAAAGAATTATTTTCAACCACCTATGGAACCATAAGCGTGGATTTTGTTTAAGAATTATTTTCAACCTTCCATGGACCCATAAGCGTGGATTTTTTAAAGAATTATTTTCAACCACCTATGGAACCATAAGCGTGGATTTTGTTTAAGAATTATTTTCAACCTTCCATGGACCCATAAGCGTGGATTTTTTAAAGAATTATTTTCAACCACCTATGGAACCATAAGCGTGGATTTTGTTTAAGAATTATTTTCAACCTTCCATGGACCCATAAGCGTGGATTTTTTAAAGAATTATTTTCAACCACCTATGGAACCATAAGCGTGAATTTTTTTAAGAATTATTTGCAACCACCTATGGAGCCATAAGCGTGGATTTTTTAAAGAATTATTTTCAATCTTCCATGGACCCATATGCGTGGATTTTTTAAAGTATTATTTACAACCATTCATAGACCCATAAGCGTGAATTTTTTAAAGAATTATTTTCAACCACCTATGGCACCATAAGCGTGGATTTTTTTTAAGAATTATTTTCAACCACCTATGGAACTATAAGCGTGGATTTTGTTAAAGAATTATTTTCAACCTTCCATGGACCCATAAGCGTGGATTTTTTAAAGAATTATTTTCAACCACCTATGGAACCATAAGCGTGAATTTTTTTAAGAATTATTTGCAACCACCTATGGAGCCATAAGCGTGGATTTTTTAAAAAATTATTTTCAACCTTCTATGGGCCCATAAGCGTGGATTTTTTAAAGAATTATTTTCAATCTTCCATGGACCCATATGTGTGGATTTTTTAAAGAATTATTTTCAACCATCTATGGAACCATAAGCGTGGATTTTGTTTAAGAATTATTTTCAACCATCTATGGAACCATAAGCGTGGATTTATAAAATAAATATTTTCAACCACCTATGGAACCATAAGGGTGGATTTTTAAAATAAATGTTTTCAACCACCTATGGAACCATAAGCGTGGATTTATAAAATAAATATTTTCAACCACCTATGGAACCATAAGCGTGGATTTATAAAATAAATATTTTCAACCACCTACGGAACCATAAGCGTGGATTTATAAAATAAATATTTTCAACCATCTATGGAACCATAAGGGTGGATTTTTAAAATAAATGTTTTCAACCACCTATGGAACCATAAGCGTGGATTTATAAAATAAATATTTTCAACCACCTATGGAACCATAAGCGTGGATTTATAAAATAAATATTTTCAACCGCCTATGGAACCATACGCCTGGATTTTTAAAATAAATATTTTCAACCACATATGGAACCATAAGCGTGGATTTTTTAAAGCATTTCTTTCGAGTTTTTTTAATTCATTTATTACGCGGCATTTAATACTTTTCACACTACACCAATTTACAGAAGGGTACTTACACATCTAAAGATTAACAAAACTTATAGTTCTTAGTAATCTAGAAGTGATTCATTTAATCTTCTCTCATTTGATGACTTTCTTCGAAGATGAATAACATAGAAATATAAATACGAAAATGATGATTATAAATAAGTTGTGGACCACCCGCTGCTTGTTAGCCGGTGGGTCTCACACAAAAGTGCATATTCTTCAGTGAATACACAAAAGATCAACAATTGAATGAGTAGTGGAGGTCTTACATGGGATGGGAGACAATTTGCCTATATTAAATTAAACAAAAAAGAAAAATAAATCACTTAACAGTATTGTTGAATATGTCTAACGACATAATAGTATCAGAACTACTATCAGTCGAACAAGCAACGTCAGAGCAACAACTACACAACCGATAAGAGAATTAAAAAAATAATAAAAAAAACTACAACACGATGAAACATCAAGTAATATTTATAGCAGCATTAATTTTCCTATTAAGCTTTGTTGCCACCAAGGCTGATTTACTGCACTGCGATGAGGATGATGATAAACTATCAAGCGGTGTTGCAGATGCATCAATAATTGGTCACAAAATCGAAAGTGAGGAGATTGCCGCGGGAAACAAAGTAAAAGATGTCCTCAAAGAATGGAGTTGTAAACTCAAGAAGAGTACAGCAAATCTGGGGGCCAATGTCAAAGAGAAAACCAAACAATGGTCGGAAAATATACGCGAAGGCCTAAAGAAACTCAAAGAAAAATCTAAAGATTTGGGAAAGAAAATCCAAACTAAATATAATGATTTCAAGGATAATTTGAAACAGGATTCAGCTGAGTATCTTGAACGTGGAACGGAGAAGAAATTGTTGTTTAAACCTGAGGAAGTCATTGATACTGACGTGGTGATAATCGATACTCAAAAATGTGGTAATGGCTATATTTTAGATGCCTTGGGTAATTGTAAGAAATTTCGCGAATTTACCGAGATCATTAATTAACTAAGTGAAATGAGTGTATAAAATTAAGTTAAAAAAGTGAATGTATATGCTAAGAATACACCAAAAATTACTACGTTAAGGCGTGGGAAAATTTGTGTTATGAATCATAGTAGAATAATTGTAACAAAATATTTAGAGGATATCAATAAAGTAATTCAACTATGCTTATAAAATATATACATTTGAAAAATGTGTTAAATTTGGACAGAGCCGATTTTTTACTATTCTGAACCATGTAAATACAGGCATTTAGTGCAGCAAATAATGTTGGCAAGTGTGGCTAAAAATCCGATATAATAAGACCATCCATGTTGAAAGAAGTTCTTTAAAAATCCTCGCTTATAGATATATTGACGGTTAATTTTGTTCTATATACTCTTATGGGTCCATGAATGGTTGAATATAATTCTTTAAAATCATCGCTTATAAATATATAGAAGGTTAATTTTGTTTAATCTACGCCTATGGGTCCATGGATGGTTGATAATAATTCTTTAAAATATCCACGCTTGTGGGCCCATGGAAGGTAGAAAATAATTCTTTAAAAAATTCACGCTTGGGGTATATGGATGATTGAAAACAATTCTTTAAAAGATGCACGCTTATGGGTCCATGGAAGGTTGAAAATAATTCTTTAAAAGATGCACGCTTATGGGTCCATGGAAGGTTGAAAATAATTCTTTAAAAAATCCACGCTTATGGGTCCGTGGAAGGTTGAATATAATTATTTAACAAATCCACGCTTATTTGTAAATTAAATACAGAATGATATTCCAAAATATCGAATAATGGCGGGTACCGTTATATGGAGTCTACCCCGAACCGTGAGCCAAAATAAATAATTTGTATAGGGAAATTTGTTACTCAATGAGAATCCAACATAAAAGAAATATAGCTGAATAAATGTCCAAATTCACAAAAATCGGTTTAGATTTAGATGTAGCCTAACATTTGTCATGTTATATAGGAATCGGTTCAGAAAAAGATATAGGTCCTATATACATTTTCGTCCAATTATAAGTAAATGGACAACAGACTACTAATGTTTGCCGATTAACACGAAATTTTACACAACGTATCAAATTGAGACTAAAATGACGTTATTGCGTTTTTTTCGACCGACTTTATGGTAATTGTGCACCAAATAATCAACGGGTGTCTGATTGTGATTAAATATTCAACAGAGCAGCATACCGAATAGCGTATGACAAGTTAGCTTTAAATGGATTTACCTAATTTTGTCGCATTGTACGCCAATGACTCTAAATCTGCGCGAATGAAATGTAGCATAGATTGCAAAATGATATCTGTATGGATTGATGTTTTTATTTAGTTTCGTTCAATTTCATGTCAACGTTTCCGAAAAGGCGAAGAAAAAACTGCAGCCAATTTAAAAAAGTTTCAGAACATGTCCAATATGCTAGAACTTAAGGTTATCGTTATAGGAACAGTGGTAATGTAATTTCAAAGTTCTCTCTATTTAATCGGACATGGCAAAATCGATATAAACATTTTATTCTGATCAAGAATATATTAGTTTGGGGAAACATAAATCCATTATTTGTATATAAACTTTGGACTTTATTTAACATGCTTCGGAATGTCCGAATATGCACCGTTTTGTTGTATGATTTGTTGTCATTTTAAAGGTAACTTTATAATGCATCTCTCATAGAAGTCGGCATTAAAAAATTTTTGTTACAACTACTAACATGCCGCTCAACTTCGACCATTTTTCCTTTATCAACATTTTCGTCGACCGGCCTACCTGTGCGAGGTACATCATTAACATCAAAAATTCCTGAACGGATCTACGAAACCAAAATTGCACATAATTGACTGATACAGTATCGGAACCATAAACACTATTCACAATATTAGCCGCTTGGCTTGCATTTTCCACTTTGTCGAAGAGCAAATGTAAATGTACCGAATTTTCTCTTTGTTCACATCTATTTTTAACACCCTGTAACACACAATTGAATGCACCAGACAAAGAACAGCAAAATATATTTTTTTAATGCGAAATGTCATAAATGTGAAATTATATGATCGATTCCTTACGAGAAATCTATCGGTACAGCCATCTGTCGAAAATAATGGATTTCTTTTTCCCCAACCTAATATATGCTCTATTATATCTGAAATGGATATTTTGATGTTTTGCAAATGGAATGACAAATTAATTAAATATGGCACGCTTTGTTAAATAAATTGTTAAAAATTATTTTAATAAAAATCTATGCCTCTGATATTCGTGAAAAATATACAAGAAAAACACTCCTATTATGTCTTTTTAAAATATATCGGATTATTTCTGAAAAAAGTATTATTTAAAAACTCTCACTTCTCATGTTCGTTTGAAATATTCATTAAATCATCCCCAGAGAGTAAAAAATCGGTTAAAAATCCACAGAAACAAACATCTTGAAAATTAAAATATATTCTTTCACTTTTTTTGAAAAAAAAAAATCTTTAAGAAATCTAAGCTTTAAAAAATTAAAAATTAAGCTTTCGATATTCATTGTATCAAAATACTCACAAGAAATCCAAACATGTGTTCTTTATCGAATTTTTTTTCAAAAATTCAACGCTAGTGAACTTATTAAAAAAAAACCTTTGAAACATTCACGGTTTTGAATTATTTAAAAAATATTGTGAAACCTCTACTCTTTTCTTCTAAACTTTTTACAAATAGCCTTTAAAAACACCTTCCTCTATGTATTAAAAAAATATATTCTTTAAAATATATATTTAAGAAATGTAAAAAATATTTCATCTTTGGGCTCGTCCGGGATTTGAACCCGGGACCTCCCGCACCCTAAGCGGAAATCATACCCCTAGACCAACGAGCCAGTTGTTAAACATTTTGTTGCCTAAACACTAATGTGGAGCTATAAATAGCAGAGTTATAAACAACAATCAATAACATACAACACATAAACACTAATGTGTGTGGGGGCATAGTTTTTGTTGTTGTTCTTGTTGTGATAACATTCACAGAGCATAGCATAAAATTAAGATAATTTAAAATTCCGTTTGTGACACAAAAAATATATGTACATATTACAAATATCAAAAAAAAAAAAAAAAACAAAAAAGAATTTTCAATTGCATTTAAATGTAAAATTTTTAAATTTTTTAGAAGTATTTATGAAATATAGAAATTTTTAATTTGATCACACTCCAGTACTATAGAGCCATGATTTGTTAAAATTAAGTCTTGAACACCCTTTAGATAGACTTGAAAAACCAAATATGGAACAATCCGTCTTCTTACCAAGCATTAGAAGTAGCGGTCCACTTTTTTGGGCTGACCTTAATACATTTCGATATTTTCAGGAGTTCGGGCAAAGCTTTTCAACCAAAGTGGATTTGGATTCATTATGCGTAGAACATCGTCATTCAATATCGAGGCTTAGGATTATGTGGCTTTGTCATTTAATATCGAATATCGTTTCTGGCATTGGTACAGCCCTAATTAACAGGTATCGAATTTGAAACATATATATATATATATATATACATATATATATATATATATATATTAATTGTTTCATTGGGTGGCAAATCTACTTATTAGAAATTATTAACATTGGTCCACTGTTTTAGGTTAGTCCAATGAAAAATAGTACTCCAATTTTGGGTATTTGTAGAATTTGAGACATTTAGACCCTACATAAAATTCCCGATCGGTTTCCACTGGTTAAGGTTTTCCGTGGCTGAATAACGTTTTCTTCGGAAAAACATCAACTCAGTTTGGCTAAATAAGGTTTTCTATAGGAAAACTTCCAGCTTTTTAAAGAAATTTTAGGAAATAGGATATAGTTCGAAAAAATTTACATATATTTATTTTTCTAAATGGAACATGATTAACGGACAGGTATTTATATAAAATTCACATTTCTCTTAATAACACGACTAATACTTCTTTCCCATAAAAGACTTCTTCCTTCGGTTACCCTAAAAATAAAAAAACACCAGACATTATTTAGATACGTCATTAAAATTACTATTGAATATAACTCACCGCACGCACTTGACCACTCTGTATGTCACTATCTTTCATGGCACTACGAGTACGATAACATTTATTATTTGGTCCAGCTTTGCAGTTGCGAGGCGCACTTGAGATGTCACGTTTTACAAGGTGCCTCGAAAAATATTGTATTGCAGACTTTTCGTTACCGAGCGTATCGGAATTATTTCCATTACATCCGATAATGGCCATTAGGCAAAGCAAGAAAACAAATGAAAATACTATTTGCATTATTGTTTATAACGGTGATGCGATTCCTCTGGATCGAAATATTCTACTCTACGATTTCAAATGAAATGGCTTGAAAATGAAGAATAAATAAAAAATATATACAATGCTGTATCATGATAATATTTATAGACGATCATGTATAATCGGCATGCGGTAATTTATATATAAAACTAGATGATAAATAAGTGATATTGTGGTATAACATGCAAAACATGATTACAAATATAAAAAGAAATTACTTGTACGCTTTGTAATGATTTAACCCCTTGAATACCCATAAAGAAAAAACTTCAATTCAGCCTGGCTGAATAAGATTTTGTATAGAAAAACTTCAATTCAGCCTGGCTGAATAAGATTTTCTATAGAAAAACTTCAATTCAGCCTAGCTGAAAAAGATTTTCTATAGAAAAACTTCAATTCAGCCTGGCTGAATAAGATTTTCTATAGAAAAACTTCAATTCAGCCTGGCTGAATAAGATTTTCTATAGAAAAACTTCAATTCAGCCTGGCTGAATAAGATTTTCTATAGAAAAACTTCAATTCAGCCTGGCTGAATAAGATTTTCTATAGAAAAACTTCAATTCAGCCTGGCTGAATAAGATTTTCTATAGAAAAACTTCAATTCAGCCTGGCTGAATAAGATTTTCTATAGAAAAACTTCAATTCAGCCTGGCTGAATAAGATTTTCTATAGAAAAACTTCAATTCAGCCTGGCTGAATAAGATTTTCTATAGAAAAACTTCAATTCAGCCTGGCTGAATAAGATTTTCTATAGAAAAACTTCAATTCAGCCTGGCTGAATAAGATTTTCTATAGAAAAACTTCAATTCAGCCTGGCTGAATAAGATTTTCTATAGAAAAACTTCAATTCAGCCTGGCTGAATAAGATTTTCTATAGAAAAACTTCAATTCAGCCTGGCTGAATAAGATTTTCTATAGAAAAACTTCAATTCAGCCTGGCTGAATAAGATTTTCTATAGAAAAACTTCAATTCAGCCTGGCTGAATAAGATTTTCTATAGAAAAACTTCAATTCAGCCTGGCTGAATAAGATTTTCTATAGAAAAACTTCAATTCAGCCTGGCTGAATAAGATTTTCTATAGAAAAACTTCAATTCAGCCTGGCTGAATAAGATTTTCTATAGAAAAACTTCAATTCAGCCTGGCTGAATAAGATTTTCTATAGAAAAACTTCAATTCAGCCTGGCTGAATAAGATTTTCTATAGAAAAACTTCAATTCAGCCTGGCTGAATAAGATTTTCTATAGAAAAACTTCATTTCAGCCTGGCTGAATAAGATTTTCTATATAAAAACATGATTACAAATATAAAAAGAAATTACTTGTACGCTTTGTAATGATTTAACCCCTTGAATACCCATAAAGAAAAAACTTCAATTCAGCCTGGCTGAATAAGATTTTCTATAGAAAAACTTCAATTCAGCCTGGCTGAATAAGATTTTCTATAGAAAAACTTCAATTCAGCCTGGCTGAATAAGATTTTCTATAGAAAAACTTCAATTCAGCCTGGCTGAATAAGATTTTCTATAGAAAAACTTCAATTCAGCCTGGCTGAATAAGATTTTCTATAGAAAAACTTCAATTCAGCCTGGCTGAATAAGATTTTCTATAGAAAAACTTCAATTCAGCCTGGCTGAATAAGATTTTCTATAGAAAAACTTCAATTCAGCCTGGCTGAATAAGATTTTCTATAGAAAAACTTCAATTCAGCCTGGCTGAATAAGATTTTCTATAGAAAAACTTCAATTCAGCCTGGCTGAATAAGATTTTCTATAGAAAAACTTCAATTCAGCCTGGCTGAATAAGATTTTCTATAGAAAAACTTCAATTCAGCCTGGCTGAAAAACTTCAATTCAGCCTGGCTGAATAAGATTTTCTATAGAAAAACTTCAACTCAGCCTTGCTGAATAAGGTTTTCTATAGAAAAACTTCAATTCAGCCTGGCTGAATAAGGTTTTCTATAGAAAAACTTCAATTCAGCCTGGCTGAATAAGGTTTTCCTATAGAAAAACTTCAATTCAGCCTGGCTGAATAAGGGTTTCTACAGAAAAACCTTGTGTTTCCATAGGAAAACTTTTACTCCTAGAGAAAGAAAATACACCTATGGTTTTATACTGTCGCTATTGTTATTTTTTTATTTATTCAAAATAATAAAATTTAAATATTAAATTGTTTTTTTGTCTACTCCATCTACTCCACTTCAAATTATTCGATACGCTCACAAATACCATTGTGATCGGCAATAAATCCTTCAGGGCATAAAAATTCAGATATTATTTCGGTTGTTGTTATTTCCGGAGATGTAGTTGTTGTCGAACTATTAGTATCCACATCACTGTTTGAGATTACCACCACCGTTTGCAGAGGCTTTTTCGGTTCATCATCCTCTGTGATTTTATCAATAAATGCTCCAAAACTATTTATAATACCAAGACCTAATAACTTTGCTGCCTCCTCCAATCGCTTAGCTTCCTGTTGCAATTCATCCATCCACGGTTTGGCCTTCTCCAGGGTACATTGAATTTTATGTAGAAATTTGTTTACTTCACTTTCGTTCGTTTCCGTCTGCACTGAGATGTGAATGTGTGAAATGTTGTGGGCGAATTTGTCACCAAGATCATTTGATTTTTTAATGAAACGATTATTGTCGCATATTATAGCGGCACTTTCCATAAAAATTAGAAAATGCGAAATGACAATTAATTGGACAGCAATGAAATACGGAAGATATGCCATCGTTTATCCGTTATTTATTGGTTGGTTGATGATGTTTTACGTTCAAGATGCGATCGCGAACTGTTATGTGACACTTAACTGATGTTGCAATCGACTTTGGAAGCTGATGAATGAAGAAGTTGTAATTGTAATTGTCTTCGTTCAACTGAATGTGGGCATGTCCAATGTGGTTCACTAACCGCATAGGTGTTATTATACCTTAGTAGCCTGTATATGGAATAACTTGTTCTGGTTCTTCCACTTTTTTCTTTAAATATGTACATACATCGGTGTATTTGACCCAAATAGCTCTTTGGAATACTTTTTTTATAAACACTCTCTAGAACAGCAGTTTAAGTAGGGAATGTATTCCCACAGTTAAGATGTGACAAATGTAATACATAAAGAACAAAAATTAAACAAGATTAAAATCAAACGTTATGTACGAAATATAATAAAATCCTAAAAGTATGCATTATAAGTCGTATGTTCATTAATTTACAACAACAACAAAAATTTCGAGAGGCTGAATATTAAAAAAGTAAGTAAACATGGAAAAGAGAATGGCACATGAAGTTTATTGTTTGAAAACTTAATTTAGCCATGGCTGAATCAAAGTTTTCTTATAGAAAACCTCATTCAGCCAGGCTGAATTGACGTTTTCTTATAGAAAACCGAATTCAGGCAGACTGAATTGAAGTAATTCTATAGAAACCCTTATTCTGCCAGGCTGAATTGAAGTATTTCTATAGAAAACCTTATTCGGGTTTCCTATAGAAACCCTAATTCAGCCAGGCTGAATCAAAGTTTTCCTATAGAAAACCTAATTCAGCCAGACTGAATCAAAGTTTTCCTATAGAAAACCTCATTCAGCCAGGCTGAATTGAAGTTTTCCTATAGAAAACCTCATTCAGCCAGGCTGAATTGAAGTTTTCCTATAGAAAACCTCATTCAGCCTGGCTGAATTGAAGTTTTCCTATAGAAAACCTCATTCAGCCTGGCTGAATTGAAGTTTTTCTATAGAAAACCTCATTCAGCCTGGCTGAATTGAAGTTTTCCTATAGAAAACCTCATTCAGCCAGGCTGAATTGAAGTTTTCCTATAGAAAACCTCATTCAGCCAGGCTGAATTGAAGTTTTCCTATAGAAAACCTCATTCAGCCAGGCTGAATTGAAGTTTTCCTATAGAAAACCTGAATTTAGGCAAAATTTTATTTTTACTTTAGAAAATGGAACAAATACATAAACCCGACCAATTTCGAAATGGCAACGCTATTGTCTTATTTATAGCTGGCCCTCTCTTTGTGTTAAAATGTTAACTCTCTTTACAGTGCTGTGAGAAGTCAAACGAGATTTGGAGACTGAGAAAACAAATCAAAGCTTAAATTACCAACAGTGGCCAGTGTGTGGTTTAGTCAAATCGGAATTGCAAACAACAACGATTAGTTGCTCAAAGCTCTTTAGTGGAGAAGCATCGTTTTTGTTATTATCGCGTTTTAAATTGAATTCATCGCATTTGTTTCTCTGGATTTTGAAAGCCAAGAACAAAACCTTAACATGAAATTCGTAATCGTTTGGACATTTTTGGCATTGATTTTGCTGTCGGCCACCAACGCCGAGGAAGAGAAGAAAGATTGCGGTGATCCCGAAAAGGATGGTCAAGTTACTGCTTGGTTTAAAAATGCCGGTTGCACCTTGAAACCCTATGCCGATACTGTCGCCACTAAGGCCAAGGAATTCGGTAATACCGTAGCTCAGAAATACGATGAGGTCAAACATAAACTTACCGATAGTGAGGAGAAGCCTGATGCAGCATCCTCCGCTCCAGCCGCCACCGTGGTAACATCCACCGAGAAGATACCACTGGCACCATTGCCTGGCCACGAAGATGCCTCCAAATCCAGCACAGGTGAGCATTACAAATCCACACCAGTCGTACCAGAAGCTATAGATGATCGTTTCCTTTTGCAGTATCAGGGGCGTGATTGTCCAAATGGCCAAGTACGCGATCATAGAAATCAGTGCCGTGCCGGAGTGTGAAATGTTTTTTGTTATTTCTCTATTTGTTTTTTTCTTCTTTTCTTCCTTCTATTCTTTCTTCTTTATTTTTGTAATTGGTATAAATAAAACAAACATGGAAAAAATAGTGGACACCTAGTGTGTGTCTGTCTGTTTGTGCTAAAATGTGGATACCATAAAAGGTTAAGTATGAAGAAAAATAAATAAATACAAATATAAATAAATTAATATGGCATTAAAAATCCAGTTGGCAAATAATGTTGTCTACTGACATTGAAATTGTTATGCCTGTAGCTTTGTTTTGCACCTGCCATCATCTAGAAGAATAACCGGTTTAAAATCTAGACATTTTAAATGTGCTCACGGCGCATTACCAATTACTTGGGCAAGGGCTATATTAACAACATTAACAAAAGGCCAACCCTATCGTTGTGTATTGTAAATTTCGTTTTAATATTGATTTGTATCACAAACAATAGGGTAAGATATGTAATTAGTACAGTGCACTCCACGTAACAGATATATGACTTAAAAAACGTTATGTTCGGGAGGGCCGAACGTTGCATACCCTCCACCACAGGTATACTGACAGGTACATACCAAAAAGTGGACTTATACCGACATTTCTCCAAAACCGATTTGTACAACAAGTACAAATTTCAGCAATTTTCAGCGATACCTAAACCGGGATTCCGTGTAGGAATTATCGAACATTTGTAGTTATCATTATATATAGCTCAATTTTGAATCTAACATTTTTGCATCAGAATAACTTCCTTTACGCTAAATATTGAAAATACCGAAATTCGGTAGGTATCATTATATGGGAGCTGGACTTAACTGCGGGCGGAACCTCACTTTATAGTTTTTTTTTATCTCGATATCCTCAGCAGGTAGAATTATTACACAAAGTCTTAAACGGCATATACATTAGAACTTTTTACCGGGTTAACCTACTTTATGAGGATTTATTTGGCATTTATGCAAAGGAATTGACAATTGAAACCCACTGGGTTAACGAAATCCTGTTAAATGTAAACGTACTATTAGAACCGAATTCAAACCGCCTAACAAATCATAACTGTTTTAATAAAAAAGGGGTAATATGGGGACTACTTCTAAAAGTGGGCGAATATTAATAAGTTGCGGGAGGGAGATTTGATACCATATAATACTACAAAATGCCAAATTACAGCGAATTTGGTTGAAAAAGGCGCTCAAGAACCCCAAAATTTCGAAACATAACATAAATAACATAACATAACATACATAAATTGCTTTTATTGGGAGTGAACTGTAATATAAAAATGATAATAACCATGAGAAAGATCATGCTTGAAATGAATAATATAAGCAATAAACTAAAATAACCAGTTTTACAGTGCAACAATCGTTTTCATACACAGTAACATACATATTTATAATTTTTACTGAATAAGACATACAGTATGTTAAAAGAGGCTGCTGTGGACTGTACCACAAATGAATCCCTAAATTGTCTACATTCTACGAAATTCCAAAACCTTTCAAGTGATTTTGTGTTTATGTTATTTAATTCGGCACATTTTCTAACCGACACATCCCTATATAAAAGTAGGATATTCATTTAACTCCATCATTGAGTCCTAGTTTTAATGAGCCGTGTTTAATTGGGACCGACTATATTATACCATACGCTACTTTTGATATATAGAGAGGAGGAGAACGAAATTTGAAAAAATATATATTAGAGATATATGTAAATCGGAAGCGATTTACACCAAATATGCCGCATTTTTGTTCATCTCAATCGGATAGATGGTGCGCATATGGTGTACAATTTAGAGGAAATCTGACGAATTCTTTACAATTAAACAGAAGTTGTATTATTTGCTTTATGTAAGGTATATGTTTTTATCTAGTAGGTTTCGGATTTAATGTTGAACCATTTGAATTCATTATTCAAAACATTTCAAATTGAATTTACAAATGTATGAAATATTGGCCCTTCGTACCAGAAGGAGTGGACCAATTGGTCCCATCTTCGGACTTGATTTAAACTTGGTAAATACAATAGTTTATATGTACAATGTTTAGTTCAAATTCGACATTCCTTTCACTTGTTTGCACACTTTTGACCATTTTGTGGGAGAGGTACCAGAAGGAGTGGACCGATGTTCCCCATCTTCGAACTTAAACTGAGTTTGAAAGATATATTACGATGTACAAAGTTTGGATGAAGCCGACTTTTTTTTTCGATTTACAAATTGTCTGAAAAAAAAAAAAAAAACATGGGATCTAAATTAATATTTCAAAAATCCAACATTGGGTCTTGGTTCTTCAAAATATATTGGAAAAGTCCCGTTCTGAATATTGTTGAATAACCGACCACGTACATAAATTTTTTTATAATAATTTAAGGGAACCCCACCCATTCTCGATTTTAATTTTTCAAGATTTTCAATGGGCTGTTAAATCAATACCAATGCTTGTTAAGGTTTGTAACTTTGCACATATATAATTGAAGATTTAAAAGAGAAGAAAAAAAATTTACAAAAATTTTTTGTTATTGTTTTGTTGTTGTTTTTTTTTTTAATTAAAGAAAAGTCCTTATTTTTGATGGCGGGCATGATAACTCCGCACTGGAACATCGGAATCCGAAAATTCCAACGGTGTTAAAAAGAGTACATGTCTGGCTCTCGTATGAACTAGGATTATTGACTTCGCTCTAAAATTAACAAAATGGCGGACCTTTGAAAAAATATTTTTGGAAAATCGCCGATTTTTGACCAAAAACCAAGTTAAAAAATAAGGAAGATCTTCACCGATCTTCACACTCACAGAGAAACGTGTAAAAATTTGAAATCGATTGGGTAATTAGTTTTTGAGTTATCGTGCCCGCCATTCGCAAAAGAGAAAAACGTGTTTAAAGTTTGTGAAGCCCTTAGCCGTCACTTGATGCTGACACAATAAATCGGCTATATCTTCAAAAGTTCTTGAGATTTTCACTTGAAATTTTGTAGAGACATTCTTGAATTAGTGTAGAATCGAATTAAATCAAAAAAAAATTTTGACCCCGAGAATGGGGGGGGTCCCCTTAAAGCGATCTTGGAGAAAACATGTAAATGTTCACATGCGTGTCCAGATCCGTATAAAAGTTCGTTGCAACTCCTCTTGAATGTACTGCCAACTTCTCCGATGTATATTTTTCCAGAATATAAGTCTGTCATAGAAGTCATCAAAATATCCATAATTATTCGTTGGGCAGCACTATGGGCCAGAAATCCAATTTTTTAGCAAAAAGTCCATTTTAGGTGGAGCCGATAAAACGTTATATATTTCAAAACTGGAGGCTTTGAGCTTTGTACCAGAAAATTTTATAACATTATGGGTCACGGTTTACAAATGACATGAGGTCAAAGTCTAAATTTCACATTTTTGTGAATATAATTTATATTTGAAAAATTTTATATTAGGTAGGGGAAAAAGAAATCCATTAGGCCGGTCGTCGAAAATGTCGATAAAATCGGTGAAATTACCGAGGTTGTTAACAGTGGTATCATCGCCCAGGAGATAAAAATCGACCATAAAACTCTTTTAAACCATTTACACAAAGCAGGATTCAAGAAGAAGCTCGATGTTTGGGTGCCACACAAATTAACAGACAAGGGAATTAGATAAACCCATTTTTAAACGGATGGTGACAGGGGATGATAAATGGATCACATACGATAACCCAGTGCGATCGTGGCCAAAGAGCGGTGAAGTAGCTCAAACGGTGGCCAAACCAGGACAAACGGACAGGAAGGTTCTGCTATGGATTTGGTGTGACTGGAAGGGGATTATTTATTATGAGTTGCTTCCATATGGCCATACGCTAAATTCTTATATCTATTGTTAACAACTGGACCGTTTGACGATAGCAATTGACCAGAAACGGCCATAATTGGCGAACTTCTCCTGTTGGCGTGTTCCACCAGGACAACGCTGGGCCAAACACATCCACAGCGAGTCGCCAGAAAAAAATGGTATCTAGGGAGGATTGTGAAAATCGACTACTAGAGTTTTTTGCAAATAGAGAGCATTTTTTTTTAAATCCACGATATTTAAATCCACGATATTTAAAATGTATTATTCTCAAATTATTTGGGAATAGCCCATTAGAAGTTTTTTTGACATTTATTTTTTTATAATAACAAAAATATCAATCATTAAACAAATTATGAGTTATTAACATTGTTTTTGTTGTTTTTTAACAAGTTGATAATTATTTCAATTAATTGTTGTAGAATGAAATCGCAATCTAAATTGGAAATTTTGTTTTATTTTCTGTTTGTAACACAATAAGTCAAACAGATCGTTTTAATCATTGTTTAGAATAATATTCCATTATTTAATTAATAAATTACTGCAATGAATCATAAAAATAATTACAAAAAATAGCCTTTGTGTGGTGGATATTTTAAAAATTAATTACAGAAATTTCAATAGAAAACAACTGCTTTGGAAAGTCCAACTAATGAGAATCAAATTAGAGCTAATTCCGTTAAAAACGCTCCTATAATCTCCAAAATACGGATTAATAAGGTATACCTTTATATGGAATCATCGGTCCATTTTATTACGCATTACCACACTGTGGTACAGGGTATTATGTCTTTGTGCATTTGTATGTAACAGGCAAAGGGAAACGAGATAGACCCATGGTTCGTTTTGAGAATATGCTTAGAATCACATTCTAAGTCGATTTATGCATGTCCGTCCGTCTGTCCATGTTAAATTGTAAACAAAGTGCAGGTCGCATTTATTATCCGAATTGGATGAAATTTGGCACAGCTCATTTATTTGGGCCCGGGACGAACCCTATTGAAATTGGGAAAACTCGGTTCAGATTTAGATATAGCTCCCATATATATTTTCGTCCGATTTTTAGCAAATGGTGCACCAAAGAGTTAAATTTAGTCCGATGGGCACAAAATTTTGCACATTTAGATATTGGTCCCATATATATGTTCGTCCGATTTTTAGCAAATTGTACACCAAAGAATTGAAGGGAGCACTAAATAATGAACTGATGATTGCGGATGAACTGGAGATTATATCTTCAACAGCGCTCGGTTCACATATATACACAGATCATATATATAAAGTAGTCCACGTTCATGTCAATGGTCCTTCAAAAATGCGAGGCCTGTTAGCATGCATATCTTGAATATAGCCTAAGTGGTAAAGGGTATCATATAGTCGGCCCCGTCCGGCTTTACACTTTCCTTACTGGTTTTTAAATGATGCCAGATTGCATTTCTAGAGAATATTTTTTGAGGATAGTAAAATACTATTTTTTCAATTCAATCAATCAATATAAGTCGTGGATTTTTTAACGAATATTTGTCAAAGGACCAAAATAAGTCGTGGCTTTTTTAAATGACCAAACACAAGGCGTTGATTAAAACATATATTTGTAACTGGCAAAGGGAAACGAGATAGATCCATGGTTCCTTTTGATAATATGTAAGAATCACTTTCTGAGTCGATTTATGTATGTCCATGTTAAATTTTAAACAAAGAGCATGCCATATTTATTATTCGAATTCGATGAAGTTTGGTATAGTCCATTTGGCATAGATCAAGAACAAACCCTATTGAAATTGGTGGAAAGCGGTTAAGATATGAATATAGCTCCCATATAAAATTTCCTGAAAATCGGTTTAGATATAGATATAGCTCCCATATATAGTTTCTTCCGATTTTATGTACATTGTAGACTGTAAACCCAAAGTGTGTCCGATTGGCACAAAATTTTGTACTATGTACTGAAGTTAATATAAATTAATCTCTGGCAAGTTTCCCATATATTTCCATCCGATTTGAGGTAAATGCTGCACCAAACTCCTAATGTTTGTCCGATTGACACGAAATTTTGCACAACGTATTAAATTGAGACTAGAATGGCGTTATTATGTTTTGGTGAAATTAGTTCAGATGCCAACATAGCTTCCATATATATTTGAGATTAAATTACGAACAGTGTTTTAAATTGATTTACATAAATTTGTCCTACTGTACGCATACGACTCTAAATCTGGCCGAATGAAATGAAATTTAGCATAGGTTCCAGAATGGCATATGTATAGATTTATGTTAGTCGGTTCACATATAGATAAAGATTACATATTTCAGTTCGTTCAATTGTACGCCAATGTTTTTTCGAAGGCGACGTCTTTTAGGATACATATGTAGAATATACCCAAAGTGTGAGGGGTATCTATAGTCGGCCCAGTCCGACTTTACTACTGTCTTCACTGGTTAAACATACAAAATCATATTGCGAGTACCTGTATTAGATATACAACACAGTCCCACCCATTAGGTTTTGGCAATGTATTCATATTGATAAGAAGATGTCGTCAGAATAAACAAAATTGTTATTCAAGTCAGTGATATTACGTGTTCCATATTTATTATTCATTTCAATTAACTGTATATTTACAAGCTTCTTCCGTATCGATTTACTCCGACGTAAATTATGTGAACAATTCTCAACATTTCCTTCTCAGTATATCAATCGATAAATGCAAAGCTTTAACCCGATTTATTTTTAATTACCTTTTAATAAAAAAATTCTAAAATTATCCACCTTGTTCAAACTCTACTGTATTACTCATGCGCTCTGTAAACAAATTTAAAGTAATTTAATTATTGTTATCAAACCAACAATAACAACAGCAACAAATAACGATGTGAACGAATTGTAGTTAAAATTTCGATTTATAGATTATTCGTGACTTGAATTATTCGTCTACAGTAAACGAAATAATTTCAACAACGACAGTAACAGATTGAATGCCACATACGAAAATGTGTGTTGTTGTTTGTACTTTAAAATAAAAAATAATAACATTTGTACATATTTATTCTGGAAGTCTTACTCGAAAAAAACAAAAACGCAAACATTGGTTATATACAAATTGTCCAGCAGTTAATGATGTCACTTGGACTTGGAGGTGAATGATTTTATGTAGTGTCAAAAATGTTTGTGGATATACCCCGAAACAATGGTGGAAATATTAATGAAATTATTGACTCAGAATTATACAGTAATTAGCGCGTTAACTGAAACTGCGAACTTATATTTACTCCTCTGTGAATCAATGATATCAAATCCAAAAAAAAACTTTCTTTAGATACGTTTCATCTTTCGTTCCAGATGTCTAGATGATGTTTAATAGACATTAAATATATACTTTTTTAATTGCCATTAATTTGATAATTTTCAAAATAAAAAATGGTTTGTTTACTTAAATAAACTAAAACGATGAATGTCGAATATAATAGAAAATTGCACTGAAGACGTTTCGTGATAACCTATTCGCACATTGCTGATTTGTTTAGTCTGTGACCTACATGATACAGAGATTTGAAAATGTGGGGGTTTCCATTTGCTTTACGTAGCATTCTGATCTGGTCAGATAATAGTTTTGTTTACATTATTTGTTTGAAATACAATTTTAATAAGTGTCAAGCATGGGTTATCATGTACGAGGGCTACTACATATATTTCTGGAACACTTAGTGTTGGCTGGCGCCATCGGAGATTTCTACTTTTATATACTCTAGTATACGGTATAATGTATGTTAGTGGGTACCAACATTCTCCACTAAAAATTATAAATAGAAGTCCACTTTTTCTGGTAGCTCTCATATAACGGTACCCCCCAATGTTCAATATGTTGGGGGTTTTGAGCAAATTTTGACTGAAAAGAATGTAATTTAGTACTTTGGGTTCTTATTGGTTAGCAAATCTCTCCACTAAAAATTATAAATATATGGGCCCATTTTTTCGGGTAGCCCCATATAAAAGTACCCAATTTTCGGTATTTTGGTGTTCTTGAGTGCACTTTTCAACCGAATTTGCTGTAATTTGGTGTTTTTCAAAAATTATTAATATTAGCCCCCCTACAGGATATTATATATTTGTGCATATGTTTGTAACAGGCAAAATGAAACGAGATAGACACATGTTTCCTTTTGAGAATATGCATAGAATCACTTTCTGAGTCGATGTATGCATGTCCGTTCGTCCGTCCATATATGTTTGTGAGCAAAGTACATTTATGATCCGATTTTGATATAGCTCCCATATATATTTTCGTCCGACTTTATCTAAATGTGCACCAATATTTGTCGGATTGAGACACAGCGTACTGAATTGGGTCCAATTTAATGTCTGTGAAGTTTTGTGGAAATCAGTTCAGATATATATATATATATATATATATAGCTCCCATATATAGGTTCGTCCGATTTTATGTAAATTGTGCTCCAAACTCCCAATTTTCATCCGATTGAGACGAAATTTGGCATAACGTATGATGCTGAGACTAGGATAGAGTGTGTTAAGTTTCATTGGATTCGGATCAGATATCGATATAGCTCCCATATATTGTTTCGTCCGACTTTTGGTAAATGGTGCACCAAACTCCCAAGGTTTGTCCGATTGAAACAAATGCTTGCACAGCATACTGAATTAAGTCCAGTTTAATGTCTGTGAAGTTTTGTTGAAATCGGTTCAGATTTAGATATAGCTCTCGTACCAAATTGGAGCTGAAATAAGGAGTATTTGTTTTCGTAGAATATATTCAGATTCAGATATAACCCCTATATCTTTTGTTTGAGTTCATACAATTTATGCACCAATTTCATACAAAAGGTACACCAAAGAATCGAAGTGTGCCAGATGACATGGAATTTTTCATAAATTTCGGAATGGTGTGTATGTGTTTTTATTGATCTAAATATCTATGTAGATCACAAGTTTAAATTCGCCCGATTCCATTTCAATGGCCCTCCAAAGATGCTGTGTCTGTTCTATCCACAGGATCTCTTGTATGTACCCAAAGTACTGAATGGTATTTTATAGCCTGTTCGGTCCGAATTTTTGACTTTCCTTACTGCTTCGAATAATCAAATCATAATCGACGATATTGTCTTCATTGAAATAATTTTCTATTGGGATAAAATATAATTAAATAAAAAAATTTTTTTGTAGCATACCTTTAGGCTGAAAAATATAATCACATGTATGTTAGAGATGTCGATCGCGATTTTCCCTGTTATATATACAAAGCCCAAACAATACTGATTACGATGACTTATGTACGTAAAATAAATTTGCTATTCAAATAAAATTAAAGTACTTTAATACAAATATACCTATGTATACACAAATACACGCTCTCATCAATATCATCAACAAATATGAACGTAAATGTGGTTATCCCCATACAATGCAGCTGTCGTTTATGTTTGGCATTCCCAGGCGCCAGCAAAACGACACCGCATTGTGTTGCAACATTGGACAACCAATATCAAACTTTTATTCTTGTTCTTTTTCTTCGTCAACTACTACTTCTTGGTTTGAAGTTGCACAGCAAAGCGCAGCCAGCCAGCAGAACTTGAAGCAAAGCGAACTTCTGCAACTTCAAAACCAAAAACTATAATGGATATGACAAAAGAAAGTTTTGCTTTAAGATTCAAACGATACGAAATACAACGTACTACTGATGCTGCTGTTGCTGCTGCCACTACTACGACTACCTAAAGCCACGAATCGTATTTATTCCTTCGGTAATAACGATTTAGATGGTGGCGGGGGATTATGCAACGATGGTAGGATGAAATAAACAGGGGAAACAGAAATTAAAACAATGTTTTATAAAAATTTTAAAAAATATTTGTATTAAAAAATATTTTAAAAAACTCCACGTTTTTGAGAAAAATATTTTTAAATAAATTCCGTTTTTGAGAAAAATATATTTAAACCAGTAAGGAAAGTAGTAAAGTCGGACGGGGCCGACTATATGATACCCTTCACCACTTTGGATATATTCAACAGGTGAATTCTAGCAGACGTCGCATTTTTAAAGGACCAGTAAAATGAAATTGGATCCATAAATAAATTTCAGTGGGCTTTGTGCATATCGGCCAAGTTTTGAGTTGTTTTGTACACATAGAAAGGTATATAGGAACTTTGGTACATCATTTGTATTAAATAGGACGAAAATATTTATGGAAGCTATATCTATATCTGCACCGATTTTCACGAAATTTTACACATATCATTCTAGACTTTCTTCAGTACGCTATGCCAAATTTCGTGGGTATCGAAAGATATATGTGGACTTTGGAGCCCCATTTACCTTAAATCGGACAAATATACATATAGGAGCTATATGTAAAACTGAACCGATTTTTAGGAAACTTCACGCACATCATTCTAAAACTAATTCAGTACACTATGCCAAATTTCGTGCAAATCGCAAGATATATCGGGACTTTGCTACACCATTTAAATTAAATCGGACGAAAATATATATGAGAGCTATATATAAATCTGAACCGATTTTCACGAATCTTAACGTTATGCCAAATTATGTGTAAATCGAAATATATACAGGGACTTTGGTGCACTATTTACCTAAAATCGGACGAAAATATATTTGGGAGCTCTATCCAAATATTAAGCGATTTCAAACAAACACGTCACAGGTTAGGTTATACTAATTTCAGAAAGTTTTGTTCCTATTGATTCCATGGTGCGTCAATTACATAAAATCAATCTATAATAAAAAGGACCGATTTTCATGAAACTAGGCAGACAAATTTCCTGCAAATCGAAGGATATATAGACACTTTGGGGCACCATTTACATGCAATCGGACGAAACTATACATGGGAGATATATCTAAATCCGGACCGATTTTCGTGAAAATTGGCAGACATCACTCTAGGCTCAATTCAGTACGTTATGCCAAATTTCGTGCAAATCGAAGGATATATAGGGACTTTGGTGCACCATTTACATGAAGTCGGAAGAAACTATATATGGGAGCTATATCTAAATCCGGACCGATTTTCTTGAAACTTGGCAGACATCATTCTAGACTCAATTCAGTACGTTGTGCCAAATTTCGTGCAAATCGCAAGATATATAGGGACTTTGGGGCACCATTTACATGAAATCGGACGAAACTATATATGGGAGCTATATCTAAATCTGGACCGATTTTCTCGAAACTTGGCCGACATCACTCTAGGTTTAATTCAATACGTTATGCCAAATTTCGCGCAAATCGAGAGATATATAAAGACTTTGGGGAACCATTTACATTAAATCGGACGAAACTATATATGAGAGTTATATCTAAATCTGGACCGATTTTTACGAAACTTGGCAGACATCATTCTAGACCTAAATGATTAGGCTGTACCAAATTTCGTGCAAATCGAGAGATATATAGGGACCGTTTACATTAAATCGGTTAAATATATATATGGGAGCTATATTTAAATAGGAACCGATTTTTCCCAATTTCAATAGGGTTCGTCCTTGCGCCGAATAAGTAACCTATGTTAAATTTCATCCAATTCGGATCACAAATGCGATCTGTACTTTGTTTACAATTTAACATGTACAGACAGACAGACGGACGGACGGACATGCATAAATCGACTTAGAAAGTGATTCTATGCATATTCTCACAAGGAACCATGTGTCTATCTCGTTTCCTTTTGCCTGTTACAAACGTATGCACAAAGACATAATAACCTGTTCCACAGTGTGGTGAAGGGTATAAAAATCCACGTCTAAGCTAGTCTTTCAAAAATCCACGCCTATGCTAGTCTTTCAAAAATCCACGCCTATGCTAGTCTTTCAAAAATCCACGCCTATGCTAGTCTTTCAAAAATCCACGCCTATGCTAGTCTTTCAAAAATCCACGTCTATGCTAGTCTTTCAAAAATCCACGCCTATGCTAGTCTTTCAAAAATCCACGCCTATGCTAGTCTTCAAAAATCCACGCCTATGCTAGTCTTTCAAAAATCCACGTCTATGCTAGTCTTTCAAAAATCCACGCCTATGCTAGTCTTTCAAAAATCCACGCCTATGCTAGTCTTTCAAAAATCCAGGCCTATGCTAGTCTTTCAAAAATCCACGCCTATGCTAGTCTTTCAAAAATCCAGGCCTATGCTAGTCTTTCAAAAATCCACGCCTATGCTAGTCTTTCAAAAAATCCACGCCTATGCTAGTCTTTCAAAAATCCGCGCCTATGCTAGTCTTCCAAAAATTCATGCCTATGCTAGTCCGCCCTCCTTTAATCCGATCCAATACCATCATTGTGTTATTGTAAAGTTTTGCACTTAAGTAAACATTTGTGCAGAAACGTATAAATGTCATAAACACACACACACATACAAACACACAGCATAGTCTTGTACATGTATTTGTAAGTTTCGAACTATTGTGAATGTTTCTGTCATATTTGTTAAGCTAGAAGTTAATGCTTAAAAATGATGCTGGTGCTGCTTCGGTCCTGATGCCGTTCCTGCTGTATGCTGCCATTGCCGGTATGCTGCGAGCTTAAATGCAACTTGTATAGGTTTAAAATGTTTATTGTGTTTTGTTTTTCCTGTTGCTTCTCTCCATGCTTCTTTTGTGTGGCTGTGTATTTGGTCCTGCTGCTGCTCTGCCGGTGGCTGGCTGGCTGTTCGCCGACAGTGGCTTTCCAAACTAATTCTCATTCGCAAAGATATAGACGTCTCGTGGGCATCGAATTATGACACTTTTAGTGGTTTTTGTTCAAAAAGTAAAATGCAGAAAATAAAAGAAAAATGTTTTGGAAAAAAATAAACTTTTCGTTTTATCCCCATTCCCGGTGGACTTCTATTGGGATTTTGAGTGGAGTTCTGCATCAGAAAAAAAGAAATGCTTTGAGTTGTTTTAGTTTATATTTATACGTGTTTTATTTATTTTTTGTTCATGTTGGCAAAGAAAATTCATAGAGATGGACTAGGAGGAATTGGTCCATTTCTTTTTTCTTCTTTCACGCTGTTGTTCGTATTTATTTTGGTTTTACATTTAAGTTCAACATTTGTTTTGTTGATACATTTTTTTGCGTTCACATTTGTTTGAAGATGTTGAGGATTTTTTCGGACTTTCCTTTTTATGATTTCCGTCTTGTTTGTCAAGTTTTTTTAGCGTCAAAACGGAAATAATAAAGTTTCTCAATAAAATTATGACAAATCAAACTTTTTAATTTGATGCAATTTCCTTGCCGCAAAGGAAATAGAGAGAAAGAGAGGGGGAGCGTGAAAATGTAATCATGATTCAATTCAGATCTTGGCGATATATTTTTGCTATTATAGGTTAGTCAATGGAAGTATATATATGTAGAAGAAAGTTGGCCAGAGGGTCTAATTTTGGGTTTCACACACAACATCTGATAAGATCAAGTTCATGGTCTGTAGAATGGAAATTTGTTTTTGAGAAAGAAATACCTCGGTTGATATAATAAGAACCCAAAAAGCAAATCTACTACATGGCATGCGTTTCATAATTTTTATTGTCAGAAGATTTTCGATATGTTCCAAAAATTAGAAGGCAATATTAGTATATTTCAATTGCCCGTTTCCTTTGAATAATATTTGTATTTAAAAACTCCCATCTTATAATAACAGAAAATGAAGAACGAACCAATCTTCACAATTGATATAAAGTCTCATCTTATAATAACGAGAAAATAAGAAGGAACCGATTTTCACTCTTCATACTCCTTTAGCCTCTATTTTCGAACATTAAGGAATATTAACAATTTGGACCAAATCGGCTTGAGAGGTGTCGTACCAACCAGACGAACAGATGATTATGGCTAAAACTCTAAATCAACTCAAAATTATTTACAAGGGATTTGTTCCAGAGACCCTTTAGATTTACAACACATTTAATTTTTATAAGTATTTTAACTACCTTTTATTAATTTATTATTTATTTTTTGTTTAATTTGCAGATCTTGACTAATATATACATTTAAAATACGTAAAAGCGATCGGGACTTCATATGCCACAATAAATCGCTGATAGAAGAAAATACAAGGAATACATTTGATCATGAACCGACATTGGTAAGTTATACAAGTTATACTTTTTCAAAATAGTTTGTGAGGAAATTATCAGAAATGATTCACCTATGTGACTTATAATTGAACCACACATCCCTTTCGTTTTACATTTAGGAAGGTGATCAAAAGGTTGACCATCTGCGGGGAGGTAACAGAAGGGTAACAGCCAGACGGACCTTTATTTGTAGATCGATTCGAAATTATCTGATACGGATTTGGTCCAAAAAAACATGGGGTATGAAACTAATACTTCTAAGCGTGATGAATCGTTAGTCAATCACTTTACTCTATTATTAAAATAGTCTAGCAGATGTTCGCTACTTCATTAGCGAATGTGGGTATTATTTAAAACCAATATCGACCATAATTAAAATTTCAGTATCATTCCCCACACTACACCCCAATTTTGACCGCAACATAAATCTTGCTCTATACTAAATTTGGTATGATTATTATCCTTTGTACTCTTATAACACTAATTTCCAAAAAAATCCAAATGGTAAATATAGGTTCCTCCAAACCAAAATTTAGTACCAGTTAGCACACTCTAATATAAATTAGTTCGAATTTCCAAAACCTCCCACATATCCAAATCTTAATTCTAAATGTCAGGATTCAATCTCTATCGGTTCATCTAAATCTAAATTGTATAATATTTGATACAATTTAGTACATATAAAAACCAATTTCCGTTGCTATCTACATCATGCAATCCAAGGGAAATCTTATTATCCAATTTCAGGATTCCAGCTGTATCGGTTAACTATAAATCCAAATCCAATAAAGTGTCATTTAGTAATATGTACTAACTACAAATTTTAGGATTCTAGCTCTATCGGCTCACCTAAAATTCAAATTGTACCAAATTAACATAAGCACGAATTTTCCAAACTACACACATACTACAATTCTGCACTCCAAAATTAATCTAAATTTCAAATTTCAGAATTCCAGCTCTGTTGGTTCACCTAAATCCAAATTGCATCAAATTTAGTACGATAAGTACAAATTTCCAAAACTGCACCCATGCCCCAATCCTACTCTTGAACAGTAATTTTAATTCCAAATTTCAGGACTTCATCTCTACCGGATCACTTAAATCTAAATTGTATCAATACAATCCAATACAAATCTTATTTCCCAATTCCAGGATTCAGTTTACCCTAAATCCTACTTGTACCACATTTAGTACCATTTGTACAGATTTGTAGAAAATTCCAAAACATCCTACATACCCCAATCTTACATCACAACAGTTATCAGTGATCCAAATTTCAGGATTACAGCTCTATTGATGCAATCAAAATTTAAATTATACCAAATTTAGTACACAATCAAAATTCAAATTATACCAAATTTAGTACACAATAGTACGAATTTCGAATTGTAATTTTTAATATTTTTCGGATACTTATAGTTCGAATTTCCAAAAAGCCCTTTGGTACATCTATCCTACACTCCATCAATGACTCTCAATACAAATTTCAGAGTTCCAGCTCCACCCGTTCGCCAAATACATATTTAGTACTTTTCGAATTTTTATGAATTTCAAAAAACCCAGGCTTATCTGACGCCTTCGGACTAAGAGTGATCCTCATCCCAAATTTCAAAATTCTAGCTTCAGCCGTTTCCCAAGGGCGTTGATGAATCATTAAGACAGTCAGTCGATCAATTTACTCTTTTATTAATATAGAATATTGAGAGCTCTATCGGGAATTCAACGACAGGCCGGCAAGACTTTTGATTTAAATGAATTATATACATTATGAGGTCTTCGATGAATATTTCAAATCAATATTTTGCTTATATTCTAGCAAATATTGAATGTTATTTTGTTGTGCTCTATTAGAGGCAATAAAACTAAATTTACAATTTATCTTAATATTTTTATATTTATTTACAAAAATTATATTTCAAGCTAATATAAAACAAAAACTAGAGCTTATCACAGCAAACATTTAAAGATAGTGGCCAAGTATTTAAATAAATGTTATTATTTCAAATATCAAAATCAGACAGACAATTTTATACATATTCGTATATTTACACTTAAATGTTATACACATTAATTAAGCTTAAGGACAATTTACATTTACAAACTAACTAACATATTCGCAGAACTATTGCTATACAATAAGCCAAAATTTAATGAAATTTCAAATCATTTTTTACCAAAATTTTGTATTCCCCTACCTAACCATACTTAATTCTATAACCCAATAGAAATTAAATATAAATATATTTATCATTTTCAACGTTATTATCCTTTCACCAGTGCCTTCAATTGTTTCTTCTTCTCTGCCGCTAAGCTGTTGGCAAATTGTTTACTGGCCTCAGCTCGATATTCAGCCAAATTGTATTTGGTTGCCTAAGAAATAAAGATATTAAAAATATAATAGGAATCTATTTATGTTCAAATGTTGTTACTCACATTGAATGCATCCTTAAATTCGATTTCCGTCAATCGCTTCAAACCTCTAAAATTACGTCCAAGTATGCGACCGAATTCATAGCGTGATATTTGATAACGTTCGGTAGTGGTTTTCATTTCAGAACTATCCGTGCTATCTTCGCTGCTGGATTTCTGTATTAAATAATAGAGAATTAAGATTATTATTATGAAAAAATAACCTATTTTTTTGAAATCAAAAAATATTTAATTAAGTCCGGATTTCAATTAATAAAGATTCGAGGTGTACAGAAATAGGAAATTATATTTTTTTTGTAAATTCCCATAACATTTGGACACAATTATACAAACCGGTGCTTCTGTGCTTGTACTGCGTGGTGTTGGTTTTTCCGGTGCTGGATCCGAAAATTGACTATTGAACATATTGTAGACCTCATTTAATGTATCTCTCGTATCGGTATATTGCTGTAAAAATAAAAATAAATAAAAAATTATATTGGCTTTATATAGTCTTTAGTTAAAATGTATATACTTACCTCTACTATTAGATTCTTGGTTATAATCATTTTCTGAAAGAAATCCCATATGCCACGTTTCGCCCGATGCCCAGTCCTTTCCTCAAATTGTGCTGGTCTATCGTCGTCGATTGACGACAGTGTGTTGAGACTTTCTCCACCATTATCGTTCATTTCCATATGAAATGATTGGGAGACATTGAGTACAAGAAGTGTGACAATAAAAATTAATTTCATTTTCGATTCGCTGTAAAATAAAAAAAGACAAATTAATAACAAAAAATAGTCTATATGTTCGAGGACTAATTGAAGTGACATAAGAGTCGCTAAGTTCAGCTAGGAAAAAATATATTTTTAAAAATTAAAAACATTGTTAGGTTCATTAGGGATGAACCATTAGACCATTATGTGGTCTAGCCTTTAAAAAAATATATTTTTGAAAAATCCACGCCTGTGTAGGACATTGAAAAAAATATTTTTAAACCAGTGAGTGGAGCAGTATAGTCGGACGGGTCCGACCATATGATACCCTACACAACTTCCACGACATTTTAACTTTCTGTGGTTCTATATTCTGAGTTTGGGCAATATTTCACGATATTTGCACCGTCTTGACCGACTAGAGGTCAACAAATCCAGTACAACCCTTCCAATATTTAAGATTTGTGATGTTCGGCTTTCAATTGTGGCCTATAGATCGACTCGAAAAAACACACTAAAAAAAGTTTTTGGTCAAATTTAAACCCAATATTATTATCTGATCATCACCGAAAATTATAGGCGTTGTCCTCGACCATATCTGGATCCTCATGGCAAATTTCAAAACGATCAGCGCTATTTTTTCGACCTCTAGTGTGGTAATGGATTACTAAATAATATCGGAATACGTAAGCACTTGTAAATATTTAAGTGTGACTCCCACATCCGAGTACTTAGGACAATATTATTGGTATCAATTTAGCGGTCAACCACTTCCCTTGGCTATACTATCAACTTCTTTGGTCTATGTCCTTTAAGGGTAAATATATACGCTATAGAATACAGGTTTTGTAATTTTTCACACAAAAGTCAGGGTCCATTTGACCCGCTATATATTGACAAATCCTTATTAAAACAGGCATGTGTATTCTTTGGCCCGATCCCCTACTCCATGTAAAATTTCGCAATGTTCTGGAGCGACCGGAAAAACGGACAAAAATTAAGTATTTGGTCCATTTTATCCCCTAAATATTCACCCATCTTTACCAAAAACAATAGGGGTCTTCATTGGGCCGAACTTATCTTCCATGCAAAATTTCGTGAAGATGGGTCCATAACTATGGTCTGTATCGTGTTTATAAATTATAATGGACAAACGGACGGACACACTTGTCTATATCGACTCAGCTAGTCGAGATATGACGATCGGTAGGTTTGTCTAGGATCAATATTTCACGGCGTTACAAACTCTTGGGTCTGCACAAAGCTATAATACCCTGACAACATAGTTGTGTAGGGTATAACAATCCATGCCTGTGTTTGTCTTTGTAAAAAATTTGTTTGTCTTCCATATAATTCCGTCCTTCCTTTTGAATCCTAATAAATCGACTTAATTTTAATCCCAGACAAATGCAATATTTGATATATTTATTATTATCGACATTTTTAGTATATTTGTATGTATGAACGAATTATCGCATTAGAATTTTATCAACCGCAAATCGTAATCGTTTTCTCATTACTACTACATTTTATTACGATTACCATTAACATTAATTTAATTTACAAAATGTTCGATTAGACAAAACCAATTTATTGCATTGTGCTGTTGTACAAATTAATTTTTAAAGAGTGATAAATCAATTAATTAACCATTTGTGTGGATGATGGGCAAATCCATTTAAATTCAATTCGGTTGGTCTGTCTGTCCGTCGGTTGTTTTGGTTTGTTTGCTGTTCTTCAATTGCATGCTCAAGTGATTTTTAACATTTCCAGGAATTTTTGAAGCATGGCAATGAAAAGAGTAATTTTATTTGAAGAGTTCTTTGGGGTATTTGCATATCGATAGTAATTCAATACTTTAAGAATTTAATCGAACTGATTATAATAGAAATTGAATTGCATTATCACTGAAAAGGAGTATTTCAATTATGTTAAGATGCAGTTAATGGAATGAGAATTTGTTGAGTAGAGATATTGAGTTAAAATATGAATGTAATTTGTCGAAAGCACTCGAATGCTTTGAAGGCGATTTTTGAGGATTTTGAAGTAATCCAAAAAAGCGATGGAGATATTTAATACAGACAAGGAAGTTGCATAAAATTGTCAACATGATATACCCCTATAAACACGTCCCACCCAATTTTAAGTATTTTGACTGTAATTTGGTATTCCTGTTTCTTGGTGGATAAATAAAACTCACTCGGAGAAACATCTGAATTTCGTTCAATTTTCAATATCACATTTATACTCACATCGCACTATGGTACAGTGTGCATTTGTTTGCAATATAAAAAATAGGCCCACAGTTTATTTCGAAAATATACATGGAATTACTAAAAAACACAGATCGTATATATTAATTTTTCATTTATTTGGTGCAGGATCTAACCCTATTGAAATTTTTTGGGGAAAAATGATCGAAGTTAACCGGCATGTTAGCAGTCGTAACATCGCCCAGGAGCTAAAAATCGACAATAAAACTGTTTTAAAAAGAAGCTCGATGTTTGGGTGTCACACAAATTAACAGAAAAAGAAGGACGGATCGAATTTCCATCTGCGAAGCCATGGTCAAACGGAATGCGATAGATCCATTTCTTAAACCGATGGTGACTGCAGTTGAGAAAACGATCATGGTTAAAGAGTGGTGAAGCACTTCAAACGGTGGCCAAACCAGGACTAACGGCAAGGAAAGTTTTGCTATACATTTGGTGGGACTGGAAGGGGATTATTTATTATGAGTTGGTTCCATATGGCCAAACTGATCTCTACTGTCAATTAGATCTTTTATGAAATTTTTTCTATGTCGAAGGACTATGAAGGGTTTTATATACATAATTTTATATTTATTGCTATTTTATTAAGGTCGAAAGACCAAAAACCTTCAGACATCAGCAAGAACTTGTTGGAACTTTGACATTTCATACAGTTCATATATGTCTTGTAAGGTACTAAATTGACTTGCTATATATCTTTATGGGTAATAGAAGCTATACTCAGTGTTAGATATCACCAAAGACTTTTTGTGAACTCTGAAGTTTCATAAAGTCCATATTGACTTGCTATAGATCTGTATGGGTAATATAAGCTACACACAGTGTTATATTTATCTTTGAAGCACCCATAAATTATTTTATCGACCATATAAGTTTCGCCAGGTCCCTATTGCTTATACAAGTTTCCTCGACCATTCCAAAATTGTTGAGGTCTATAAGAAGGTTTGTACAAGGAATTAAGTATTTATAAAAAGATTTCCGAGGTCGAAGGACCAAAATATTTCGAAGAAAATACCACCTGACTTCAATAGCACTCTATAGCTTATTGAAAATTTTGTGAGATATTTTATGGTTCAGTTCAATTTTTTTTGTTTGGTGTTCATATGCCTGTATATATGCACATCAAGGTAGTTTACATAGGTCGAAGGACCAAAAATATGTTATGAGATAGATTTTACTTTGATCGAAGGACCAAATCTATTATCTAACTATAGTAGGTGTGTACTAGTTATACAAAACTTTGTGTAAGATAAATATGACCCACTCAACGTTTTTTAGGGTTCATAGGGCAGTGCTTTTAAGTATTTCGCATTTAATGGCATTTTAGTTTTGATCGAAGGACCAAAAATACTTTCTAAAATCGCAGCCTACCTGTTAAATAATATTCTAAACGTTCTAGGACCTTGTGAGGGCATCTGGGGTCATTATGGAATATAATAATATCTTTAATGACATATGAAAGCTCTTGTGAGGTCTTCCGGGCCCGGTACTGTTGATGGGTTAGACGGATAAATGATAGATGAAATTATGGTATTTGTATGGCATTTAAAGCCTCTGAGTCCTTTAAGCTCCATATGAAGTCTCTTAGAGAGCCCATAAAGAATATTCTGATTAGAGTTGGCCAATATCTTTTCTGAAGCGTTCAATGTTTTTGATTCACTCCCCAAAAAGAACTAGGTTCATTAAGTTCCTTTTAGTTCAATCGTTCAGTGGTGCACGTCAGTTAATTCGTTCAATGTATGGAAAGGTATAGATGAAGGATTGAATATGAAGGAACTAGATGAACGACAGCACAAAGGAACGGCTGGAGCAAAGCGATCCAGATTAACTGTTCTGATCGTTTTTTTTTTTTGCGGAATAGTTCCATTGTACCTAACTCTAATTGTGATATCTTTAATTGACTGTGGTACTTTCAGGAATCATAAATACTTTTGTAATGGTTTATTTTGTCAGTTTTGAAGTTGTTGATTGGCTTCATTAGACTTTTGTCTATTTGCCTTATATATACAAGGTAAAGACCTCTAGGTGCCATATGACTTTTGAAGATAGCAATTGACCAGAAACGGTCAGAATTGGCCAACAAGAGAGGTGTCGTGGACACGCTAGGCCACATACATCTACAGTCACTCGCAGGAAATTTGGGGAGCTTGGTTATGAAGTTTTAATGCATCCGTTTTGCATTGCAAAATTTCTTTAATGATAAAAATTGCTAATCCTCCTCCCTAGATTGTGATACTAAATATTTTTTGGCTGTTTGTGTGTAACCAAAGAAAATTTGAATCTTATGATTTAAATGTTTACCCTGGCAAAATATGAATCGGCAAATGTCCAAGATTGAGAATGATGAGTCGTTTACCTCTAATCGGTCAAGAGCGTGCTGTTATCGAAAACTATTTTCCAAGCTCGAAATATAATTCCGCAAGAAGTTAGAATTCAGTGGCAGTTGTGTAGGGTATCACATGGATGACCACGTCCGACTATACTGATACGCTCACTTCATTTAGTTTAGCTATTTTGATCAAAATTTATAATATCTACAAAGCATAATTATGAACACAGCAACATTTTAATTTGTTTACATTTGAATTCTTGAACAATATTTAATATTATTCATTATAAAAATAAATGATTTTTATTCGCAAAAACTAATTAACATTTAGCATTCCGATTCGCATAGATGGCGATCAATAATAAAATCACTTATCATAATTAATAATTACGTATATAAAAATTATTTTGCAAATATTTGAAATTTAATTTCATATAAATAAAATGGTCAGAATTCATCGTTATTTTCGCAAAATACAATGCCAAAGGATACAAAAATAAACACACGCATGCACGCACCCAATGAATGAATAAATTTAAATTATTTTTTGATTAACTGAACATCAATGCGCACACATCCTGCACAATGGAATTTCCAATAAAAATATCTCTGATTAAGTTAGACCCGGATTTTTGACATAGCCATTGTCGGGATGGTGATGATGGTCATTTTTACGCGTGGTGTTTTTATTTTAATTGAATGCGTGTGTGTGTGTGCTGGCGGCCGGTGTTCTAGCCAACCACCACCAACATACATACATTTGTATAGATATGTAGTGGTGCATTGATGTTGCCGTGCAACTGTTAACAACAAATCGGCAAATCTGTTGCTATTGTTTATAACAATTTCGTATCGAAATGATTGGTATTTTGTTGTTATGCTTCGACGTTTGTTGTTATTATTACGATTTTCTCTGCTTTCGTTTTTTTCTTTGCTGTTTTGTTATTTTGCAAATAAACCAAATTGCAAAGCATTACACAAACCCATTATTAGTATGTATAGAATTTGTGTTGTAATTGTATGCAATTCGTTATTACAAATGAATGCGTACTAATTAAATGCAGAAATGCGAACGCATTTTCAAACACCCACATAGCATGTAGGTATATTGGTTTGTTTGTGGACGAACATACGCACCGTAGATACATTTGTAAATAGAAATATACTATTATCAATTCAACAAATTATAAGGGAGGAGGTATAAGAATTAGAATATTGTTCTAACAGGACACTGAGGATTCATATTTCTACAGAAAAAAATCCTCAGGACCCTGAGAATTACTTTTTTCTATAGACAAAAATTCCCCAGGTCCCTGGGGACTACTTTTTCCTCTGGACTACTTTTTTCTGTAGAAAAATAATTTCTCAGGACCCCGAGAATTACTTTTTTCTATAGAAAAAAATTCCTCAGGACCCTGAGGGTTACTTTTTGCTCTTGACCCTGAGGGTTACTTTTTTCTATAGAAAAAAATCCTCAGGACCCTGCGGATTACTTTTTTCTATAGAGAAAAAATTCCTCAGGACCCTGAGGATTACTTTTTTCTATAGAGAAAAAATCATCAGGACCCTGAGGATTACTTTTTTCTACAGAGGAAAAATCCTCAGGACCCTGAGGATTACTTTTTTCTATAGTGAAAAAATCATCAGGACCCTGGGAATTACTTTTTTCTATAGAAAAAATTCCAACAGAAAAAAGTAATCCTCATGGACCTTAGAAATATTTTTAAAGAAAACAAGAATCCTCTGGGTCCTGAGGTGTTTTTTTCTATAGAAGGGTACTGAGGAGTCTTTTTTCTATAGAAAACAGTAATGCTCATGGTCCTGAGATCCAGATTAACTGTTCTGATCGTTTATTTTGCGGAATAGTTCCATTGAACCTAACTCTAATTGTGATATCTTTAATTGACTGTGGTACTTTCAGGAATCATTAATACTTTTGTAATGGTTTATTTTGTCAGTTTTGAAGTTGTTGATTGGCTTCATTAGTCTTTTGTCTATTTGCCTTTTTTCTATTTGGTAAAGACCTCTAGGGGCCATATGACGTTTGAAGATAGCAATTGACCAGAAACGGTCAGAATTGGCCAAAAAGAGAGATGTCGTGTTCCACCAGGACACGCTAGGCCTGGTGGTAGAAAAAATTCCTACAGAAAAAAAGTAATCTTCAGAGTCCTGGGGATTTTTTCTGAAGAAAAAAGGAATCATCATGGACCTGAGAAATATTTTTAAAGAAACAAAGGAATCCTCTGTTTTTTTCAGAAGGACCTGAGGTTTTTTTTTCAATATACAAAAAGGAAACCTCAGGGACCTGAGGATTTGTTGTACAAAAAAGTAATCCTAAGATTCCTCAGGTCGCTAAGGATTCCGTTTTTCTATAGAAAAAATACCTTAGATCCTTGAGGATTCCTTTTTTCTATAGAAAAATATCCTGAGGACCTTGAGGATTACTTTTTTTATATAAAAAAAATCTTCAGATTTTTCTTATAGAAAAATTCCTCCTTTTTTATAGAGATCCGTACTATTATACTATTCTATTGGAAAAGCTACAGGCTCCTGGAGCTCACTTTTTATTTGTAGAGAAAACCATCCTCTGTAACGTTTAATTTGTCGGTAGAATTATTTTTTAAACCAAATTTTCTAATTCTCCCACTTTTCAAATTGGACACGGCTTCAAAAGCACTACTGTATTTATTGTTCACGGACACACTACTACATTCAATTCGTTCGGTTCAAAGGGATTGCATTTCATTTTATCGTAATTTAAATGATTTTGCAAATGAATTCTCCACTAAATACGACCGCTATACAAGCAACACTAACTATAGGTAGAGGGCATGCACCAACACTACTGTGAATAGCAATATGATCCTGCAGGACATATGTGTGTGTGTGTGCAGTTCTCTACTACGTCTACACCCATCTAAAAGCCAGAAACAGACAACGCAACAACATTAACATTATCTGCCTGTATGCTCGTGTTATACTACACGTGTATTATTAGCTTCTCATGCTCATTTGCAGTGTTTGTGCGTATTAAAAGCGACGAGGGCGTATGTAGCCGATTTTGGCCTTACGTTCTATTTAAAGGAGGTGGGCGCTGGTTCATAATGCCAAAGGCAAAAAATTACCAACCAACCCATACATACAAACACGCACACACAGCGAAAGCAGTCAAACGTACGGTGTTATGTTAAGTTAAATATTGAATACCTCAACCGACTAAATGCTTGGCAATCTGTATAAATTTGAGTACCGATGTGGAGTAATGTGTGTGCATGTGCCTGTGTATGTGTGTGCATATGAATGAATGGTGATGGAGGATTAAAGACTAGTTGAGTGTCGACTAGGTTTTGTTGCCTGTGCCCGTATGTTTATGAAGTGCAATGGCGCCCATTGCACTTTTGTCAGTCCGTCTGCCATGTGCATTTATGTCGATTACATTTGATTTGAATAAATTGCTGTTATAGTTGAAATTCATACAATGGCAGCTAAAATAACAAAATAATAATCCACCTAAGGACTCGGTTTTTGGTAATCAATACGGATAGAGTATAACAATTTCTAAAGGTTTTAATTCATATTGTTTATTAAGAGATTTTTGGGAATTGTAAGAGGTAACCGTGGTATTATTTGATTATGTGATAATAGACTCAATATCAATACTTGAGTGTAATTGGAATATTGTATCTATATAGAATTATGTGTGTTGTAAATGTCTGGATAATAATCGTTGGCTAAAAAATCTAAAATTTAGATTTTTATGTAAAATTACTATTTAGTGAGACTGCGATGACCCGAACATATTATACACGGAGAAGGTGTCTGACCACGGAATAGGCTTGACTGTTTTGATGAAGATCTGTCAATATTTAGCGGTTCAAATGGACCAAGAGTTTTGTGTGATAATTACAACATTTCAATTCTGTGGCGTATATATATATATATATATATATATTACTGAAGGACATAGCCCGAGAAGTTTATAGTATATCCAAGAGGAGTGGCTAACATTTAAATTGATAATAATTGGTATAAATTTATATGTACTTGGATTTATTTGGATAGTATTAACATTACCACTCTAGAAGAAATGAAGTTTTACATGAGGTTCCGAATATCGTCAAGAACGAAACAAATCGGACATTTCATTCAAATGATATAGATCATAGCTTGTGCAATGATTGGTTCAAATCGAATAGTATCTTCGCATGTAAAAAATTAATTTTTAGCACAATTATGATCATTTTGTGGGGTGGACACAAGAAGGAGTTCCACATCATCGAACTTGAATTAGGTTTAAAAGAAATTGTTGGTTGAGATCGCACCAGCCGGCTAGATAGATGGGCAAATCGATGAGGGGTATGTTAAAAGTACTAATATTCAGGCTTATCTGCGAGTTAAGTCTTCATTTACAACGAAATTACACACACTTCAGTTGGGAAATGCGTTTTCGATCATGGAAATACAGAAAATTGGACGGAACCTTTATACGAAATCTACAACCCTTTGTGAATTGTTTGCAATTATTCATAGAAGGATTGCCGAACGCCATATTACGGTTACTTCGGTTGCAAAATGCTAATAAAATCTTCAACATACCGAAAATGGGGTACCACCGTTTTATGGGGGCTATGTGAAACAAATCTGAGAGACAAATGCAAAAATACATCCACTTTGGCAAGAAAACGCGTCAATGATCATTAAAATAGGGAAAATGGGGTGGAACCAATATATGAAATCAACGACATATATTTATAATTTTCATAGAAGTTATTTTTTCCAGAGTATCCGGAATTTCGAATTGTAACGAATTTGGTTGCAAAATACTGAAAATGGGGATATGTCAAAAATTTATTACGAATCTGTTTTTTCACAAAAAGTACTGAAATGACACATTTCATCCACTTCGTTTGGAAAATTGGCCTAGGACCACTAAAATCCTTGTAATGGACTGGACTTCTATACATGGTGAATATATTCAAACATGGGCCGATATTCATGGCACGATTTATCAACCATGAGAACTCAAAATATCAAATTAGCTCCAATTCCATTGAAAATATAACTGAAACGATATCCCCCTAATGGGGTAGAATTGATAATTATTGGTGGGGACAGTTACCAGCCGATGAAACTCCAAAATATAAAATTAGAGCCTTAAGAAATGTCTTAAATCATCAGAATGCCGAAATTAAGTGTTCAATTGGGGAGGTGACAATAGCTAAAGTTGTATTGATATTGATGAAGATTTTATAGAAAATTTTGCCACCCAAATTATAGACAATTCGGTTGAAAATGTGTCTAAAACATTCTCATAACACCGAACATTTGTATATACGCCTAAAAATGAGCCGATATATCCCATGTACAATACCAACCAGTAAGGAAAGTAGTTAAGTCGGAAGGGGCCGACTATATGATACCCTTCCCCACTTTGAGTATATTGTACATATGTGTCCTAACAGCCGTCGCCTTTTCGAAGGAACATTGACATGAAATTGAACAAACTTAAATATGTGGTTTTTATCTATAAGTAACCGACTAACATCAAACCCTACATATACAACATAGTAACTTCAGTACATTGTACAAAATTGTGTGTCAATTGGGTCTTTAGTGCACAATTTACATTAAATCGGACGAAAATGTGTATAGAGATATATCTAAATCTGACCCGAAAATTAGCACACATCGTTCTTGACTTAATTCAATACACTATGCAAAATTTCGTGCAAATCGAAAGATACTTTGGTGCACCATTCACATTAAATCGGTCGAAAATATATATGAGAGCTATATCTAAATCTGAACCGATTTTCACAAAACTAAGCAGACATCATTCTCGAAACGTAGCACACTTCATTCTGGACCCAATTCAGTACCCTATGCCAAATTTCGTGCAAATCCAAGGATATTTAGGGACTTTGGTGCCCCATTTACCTTAAATCGGACGAAAATATATATGGTAGCTATATATAAATCAGTACAAATCGAAAGATATATTGGAACTTTTCTGCGCCATTAATATTAAATTGGACGAAAGTATGTAAGCTTTATGTAAATCTGAACAGATTTTCTTCATTTTCAAAAGGGTTCGTCCTTGGGCCAAATAAATCACTTGTGCAAATTTCATCCAAATCGGATCATATATGCGACGTGTACTTTGTTTACAATTTAACATCTACAGACAAAACCCGACATGTCAAATTAGAGCTACGTCAGCTGCAAAATACGGCTAATTATATCTTCAAAATACCGAGAGTGAGTCGCACGATTTCATGAGACGACTTTTCTACAAAGACGACAAAATTAGTCTCGGACCATTAACATTCTTATTGAGCTATACTCAATAATGACGATTTTGAACATTTTTGGTAAGAAGATTTACTACTAATGAGATCTCAAAATTAAAGCCAATTCTATTGAAACAGTCGAGTCCACATCTAAACGTGGAGAGAAATGGATAAATATGGGCGGAAGACTACTAAACATTGTATAAGTTGTATTGAGCTAATGATTAGATCTAGAACTTTGCAATTTGAAATGAAGATTACTGTTGTTTAATCATGAAATTTGTGGACAGAGATGATCGATGGGTTATCTGGGTCAGACAGTGACGTAAATGACATATTTTTCGAAATTATTGAGGATTATCAAATTAAAAAAATCATCAACACTGACCATCCCTGAGTGCGCATATAGTTTTGTGTATAGAGGAAAGAAAATTGTTTGTTTAAGATAAACATTTTTATTACTGATACACTATTTTAACTAAATATTCATTCTAAGATTCACGTTGAAATAATGCTTCTCACATTATAGAAAATCTAGCCATAAAAAATATCTATTACACGAAATATTTCTTTCAGGAAATCAATATTTTTTTCTTTTAATTCTCGCATTTCTAAGCAGCAGTTCAATAACAGCCTCTTCCTAAAATACAATTTAGAAAAATTTTGTGCGGCACCTTTTGTTTGAAAAACTCTTCACAGTACGATTGTAAATATTTTAATGACACCTGATGTGTCTATATTGGCCAATTACATATCATGAGTGTAATATATTTTCAAATATCGGTTTCTACTCGTTTATTTTACCTCACATCTGCACACTTGTGGTTTATACACGAAATCAACTTTTATGCTGAAAAGAACACGAAAACCAAAACGTCGAAGAAAATTGTAAAGCAAGAAAAGGTAAAAAAGAGTAATCAATACAAACACTTCAATGACCACCACTATCACACAACCTCAGTTACCTCAATGACTTCCGCAATCATGAAGCAGTTGGTTTTTTGTTTTCTTCTTAAGTAACCAAACCAAAACTTAACCAGACTTAAGAAGCAATCTCGTCCCATTAGGGATATTATTCCCAAAATTGTGTACCGGTGGTGTAATGGGGACGTTTTATATTTCAGATTGGAGGGGCCTCTATAAATATGAAAACAGTGAAAATGTTATTAAGTTCGGTCTGCCTTTCACATCTCTTTGTGGACAATTAAAGTACTTAAACGATCGGGATTTTAACATGTATATTTTTGATAGAAAAATTTGACAACCAATACAAAACCCAAATTTTTAAATAGAGCTAATTCGGTTGAAAACATGTCCATAATCTTTAAAATGCAGAATGGTGGAAGTGTCGCTATTTGGGGGCTACTCCGAACTTTGAGTCCATATTGATAATGTTGGTAAGGAGATATTCTACCCAATGAGGATCCAAAATAATATAAGACAGCGAATTTGATTGGAAAACGTGCCGACACTACCCAAAAAGACCATCATTGGGAGGCACAATTCTATGGCGCACCAATATTGATCATCTATGGTAAGACAATTTGCTATATAGGCATGAGCCAATATTAAAAATATTTCGCATGTAATGGCGTGCGATGGTGAAAATTTAACCTATACTGAAAAAAAATGTGAAGAAGAGCTGTACCAAGTAAGAAACCAAAACAAAATTTATAGAACATATTTCCAAATTTGGAGCAATATCGAAATATTTCCTCGAAGAAGTTTTGATATTTTAATAGTCACAATAGGTAACCAGTGGGCTTAACAGTTTATTCAGACGGGGACGTCCATATGATAACCTACACAACAACCACTGCATATTAACTTTTTGCAGAGCAAAACGTCAGTCTGTAACGAACGGGTCATAGTAATGGTTTTGGTCTATTTTATCCCATAAATATCATTTGATCCCAACCGAATACTATAGACTATAACCGCCCTTGACCATAACCGGAGATTAAAAGTTTTAAATATCAATTAATGAGAAATTGGCGCCATCTGGCATAGTAATGGCAATCCTTAACAATATCAGAATTCCCCATCCGAGTACATATATCAATTTAGATGGTATCAATTCAAAAGGCAGTCAACTTCAACTTCTCCGGCCTGTTGTAAAATAACACACCATATATAGCAAATTTTGTATTTTTTTAAAAAGTCTGGGTCTATTTGAACCGCTGAATATTTGCCCATCTTCATCGAAGCAGTCATGGGCGATATCCCTATCCCGTGTAAAATTTCGTGATGTTCGCATCATTATTATAATTTCTAGAGCGACCAAAAATCAGACAAAAACCAGTGAGTGGGGCAGTATAGGCGGACGGAACAGACTTTCTCCGTTACTATACTCTGAGTCTGGGCAAAATTTCGAGAAATTTGCAACCTCTTTGCACCGATTATAAGTCAACAGCACCACTTTCTAACCCTAGCATATTTTCCAAATCTTGATTTCCCGATGTGAACATTTACGCCATAAAATAAACATTTGGTCAGTTTAGGTTTTGGTTGATTTGACACTTGAAATATTGACCGATTATCAATTAAACAGCCGTTCTAAGTATTTGATCACATCCCCATTCATGTTGTAAAATATGTGATATTCTGCATATAATAATGTAGAGCGACAAAAAGATCTGACAAAAATAAAATTTTCGGTTCATTGTACCTCCTAAATATCATCTCAACATCACCGAAATCTATAGGCGTCGTCCTTGACCATAACCGGAACTTCATGTAAAATGTCAAACCGATCAGCGCCACATTTCTGCCCTCTAATGGAGTAATAGTAATATTAAAAAATACCATAACACTTAGACACCTTTAAATATTTACGTATACTTCCCACATCCGAGTACATTCAACAATATAATTGTTATCAATTTAAATGTAAAGAACTCCTCTAGGATATACTATCAACTTCTCGTGTCGATATCCTTCAGGAGTAAATATATACGCCCCAGAATACAAATTTTGTCTCAGGGTTCAATTGACTAGCTAAATATTGACCGATCTTCATCATGCTTATACTTTGGTCAGATTCCCTTCCTGATGTAAAATTTCAAGGTGTTTCGTGGCGATTGCTCCATAACTGTGGCCTGTATTTTGTTTACAATTTATAGTCGAAAGACGGAATCGTGGGCGGACGGACACACATGTCAAGATCAACTCAGCTAGTAGAGATCTGATGACCTCTAAGGAAAGTTGAAAAGTCATGTACATACAAGAGATGCTAATATATTAAATATCCTGCAGATAGAACATACATATCATCTTTGGAGCACCTTTGAAGTGGAATCTGGCGAATTTAAATGAGTGATCTACTAGATATTTGGATCTATTAAAAACCCCACACACATACCAAAATTCCATATCAATCTGGGAGACTTTAATTCTTTGGTGTACCATTTGTGTAAAACCGAGCAAAATTATGTATGTATTTATGTAAATTTAGACCTAATTGAGCAACCGTTGTTGTTGTCTCAGTCGGACAACTATTGGATGTTTGGTGCACCATTTACATAAAATCGGACGAAACTATATATGGGAGCTACATCTAAATCAGATTTTAAGTAAACTGCGCATACATCAGTCTAGACCTAGTTCAGTACTCTGTGCTAAATGTTGACTCAATTGGTCAAATATTGAGAGCTAGATGCATCATTCACATAAAATCGGACGAAACTACATATGGTAGGTATACCTAAATCTGAACCGTTTTTAGCAAAACTTCGCATACACCAGTCTGGACATAATATAGTGTGCTGTTCAAAATTTTGTCTCATTCGGACAAATATTGGGAGTTTGGTGCAGTATTTAGATAAAATTGGACAAAAATATATATGGAAGTTATATCAAAATCTGAACCGATGTTCTCCAATTTCAATAGTGTTCGTCCTTAGACCAAATAGGTGACCTGTGCCAATTTGTATCCCTTTCGGATCATAAATGCGACCTATATATACATTGTTTACAATTTAACGGACGGACGGACATGCAAATTGACTCAGAAAGCGATTCTATGCATATTCTCAAAAGGAACAATGTATCTATCTCGTTTAATTTTGCCTGTCATAAACATATGCACAAAGACATAACACCCTGTACCACAGTGTGGTGAAAGGTATAAAAACAGGGCGGTTATACACTTTCTGGGAAGACGTTTTTTATTCACCACGAATATGGATGCAAAATTAGAGGCACTTCGAATGGAAAAAGCAGCAAGGCGAAGTCAAAATATTGATCTGCACTAAGAATTTTCTGAAAAAAATCTCACCCACTTAGAATTCGAAAATGGGCAAGGAGAGGTAAAATTGAAGCAGAATTTTGTTATATGAGGCAACTGTCCAAATTTGAAATAATGAAATATTTCCGCGTAGAGGTTTTGATCCTTTAATAATCCGCAATTGAGATTTACAGCCACCAAAACGGGGAGAGTTAGGTCTCCCCATTTGTGCTCTTACCAGCCCCTCGTTATTCCAAAGTATTTTGTGGATCTCTTTCGCTATGAACTCATTTCTAGACGTATTGCGCTAAAAGGTTTGGAGTTGTTCACATAAATAGTGGGTAGGTTCTTCTTCTGGCGAGTAGGAATTGCCTATTATTCCTCGGTGACCGTAAGATTGGTACAAGACCGTGTCGTGATTTTGTTTTATTTTTATACTTTTATAAACATATATACATTTCATTGTCTTTTAAAACCTGTGGATCAGATATGGACATCGGGGCAAATATATCCTAAGAATTGGCATTGCGACGCTTTAATGGTCAAATTTCAGCCTTTTCTTTATGCAATTCAAATGTGATCCGCAGTATTGAACTACTGGATAAAATTCAAACCTAAAGGCCTTATATTTAAAACTTTCATGAATTCCACCCCAAACTTTACATCCTGGCTGTGTGTGTGTTTTTGCGGAAATATTGGTATTTCACTTCTTTCTTGATTTGGTTTTTGTTTAAGGGGGTAATGCAGTTCCCGAGAATTTTAATTATACCCTAATGGTGTGTGATGCTTGGTGGCTGGCCACTAATGCAAAGGCAACAGCACTATCCTTTGCACTTTTTTTATTAGTATTTGCCTTTTTGAATGTCTTTTTCATTGGCAATGGTGTTCTCTTTCTCCACTTCCTTCTCCATAACTTTGCTTAACAACTTTTTCATGTTTATTTTTCTTGTTATGATCCTTTCTTGGGCCAAAAAATAGGAAGATAGTTTCCTGACACCAAAAAAAAAAAGGAAAATAAGACGACGCCTTCATCGTTCCCAGCAATTCTCATTGCCATGAAAAACTTTTTCGCTGTGGCATTGCTTTCATTATAATTTTTTGCAGTTCGCTTCGTCTCCTTCTGCACTTCTTTGATCACACGCACACATGCACAACAATAAAAAAAAACGCCACGTAGAAACTGCAATGAAAATTGAACTTTTCTTCAGAGCTGCGATGATAAGGTTCATTCATGTTGACCATACCCCCTCCACCATCTCCTTGTACATGGGAGTGTACATGGAAGATAGCTTTGAATATTTTATTACCTCAGTCTTGTGTCATTGTTGCTGTTGTATGTCCAGCTGAATTGGTGGCATAGAACTTTTTGTCTGTGTTTTTCTTGCAATTCTTCTGACCATTCTCTCAAATAACAAGCGAAAGATTACAATGATTCAGTCGAATGACGACGACGATGATGGTGGCATCGGTTTCATTCGATATCATTGTTGGCTAATTTTTTAGTCTGTATAGTTTCGTTTTTGATTTTTAAGAAAAAACTCTTTGAATTGATTGGTAAGTTTTTGTTTTTTAATTTGAAATTGTACAGTTTTGTGAGTAGTGAATAATTTGTGATTAAGGTCGAATGAATGGTGAATTATTTTGACTTTTTACATTGTCCTGTAGTAACTGGGTTGTAAGTATTGGAATATTATCTATATTGAGTTTCAGTACTGGTCAGTTATTATTTCGAAGAAGTTGTAATAATTGCAAAAGTTTAAATTAGTCATTCAGAGTCAATTGCGAAATATGATTGAAAATGTGTTTCTGTGATTTGAATAGTTAACCTTGTATTTGGGGTTTTACTACAGTTTTAAAATATTTTCGTTTAGTTTTTTTTTCAATTTTTTAATCTAAAATATATTTAAAAAATTTATATATTTTTGTATGGAACATGCGAAAGGAATCAAGATAGACCCATAGCTAAAATAATGGCTCCCGAACAGCATCGATGACGAGGCTGGATAATGACCTACCTACAATAGAGGTGAATAACGCCAAATATTTTAGCCCAACACGTCTAGAAAAGAGTTCATAGACAAAAGTGACACACAAATAACGAGTGGACAGGAAAAAAATACACACATTTAACGGGGAGACCTAAAACAAAATAATGCTGGAAAAATGTTAACGCATTAAAGAAGGACATCAACATACTGACAATTATTCTCACAGGATATCTCTGAATGCTGGGACCATTACACATTATTTGGTATATTCCACTGTCCAGCTTTTACTAGACTCCCAATCCAATTTTTGAGAAATCGACCTGCGGTTAATGGAACCTAAAAAAACTACAGCTTCGAAATGGTGAACGATTTTATATACCTCGGTAGCGCCATAATCAAAACTAATGGCATCAGTATTGAAATCCGGAGAAGAATAGTGTTGGCAACACTTGCTACTTTGGTCTATGTAAGCAATTAAAAGAAGGCCAGCTATCACCAAACCACTCTACAAGACGCTGATGCTACCCGTTCTGTTGTATGGATGGAAAAATTATCCGAAATATTTATGGGCCGATCTACGTCGACGGTAAATATCCACTGGTGATTCAGGCTTTTCTCTCTCTCTCTCCGGCCCCAAAAATAAAAGAGGGAAATAGCAATTAAGACAAGTATGATAGCAAACACAACTACCGCTGGATTTTAACTATATTCGGATTTAAACAATAATAGTAAAAATAAACTATATCCGAGTATGAAAACCCCTCTGAGTCAATATCAATTTAAAATATTGAGCTTTCTGGAATAACCATGCACATAACCCGTAAAATATATCATAATATAATATCATCAAAGCCAAACGTATTTATGCACAAATATAAAATGTCGTTTTACTCTGCCTATATGTGTTTTATTCGGCCTATAATGGAAGATACAAAATTAAAGTTTCACCTTGGACTGAACCTAATTTACATGCCACATTTGGTGACAGTTGTTTGGTTCATAACAACGATCCGTACTTTGATTACAAATTACAGAGGACACTCCATTCGCCTGATATTGGATTCATAAATATTGAAGATTTTGACCATCTGTGGGGGAGGTACCAGAAGGGGTGGATCAATAGGTCCCATCTTCATACTTGATCTAGGCTTGGTAAAATAATAGATTGTACAAAGTTTCGTAAACATTGGATAGTCCGTTTGCATGTTATTATAAATTAATTTTTAGCACAATGTTGACCATTTTGTGGTGGAGACACCAGAGGGAGTGAACCGATATTCCCCATTTTCGAACTTAACCATTTGAGCCCCGATTTTTTTCTGCAATCTGAAAACAAATTTCTGATAGGATATGGACAAAATTTGACATCGCTACATCCTTGCATTCGGGAGATACAGTACATTTTTTCGGAAAAATGCAAAATCGACAGAAAAATAATTTTTAAATATTCTCTATATTAATTTTTACAAGAATCAACAATAATTCTGACGGCAGATTTCGTACAATTTGAATACCAAGCGATTTGGACTGTATACACAAATTAGTACTGTACACAATTTTACGCTCTTCTCTATATTGAAAAGCTTAAAACTTTACCAAAATTTAGAATTTTTTGATTTTTCTTTTGATATGTGTCGTCCAAAATCAGGACTTGACATATGAAATCATAATAATATACAGTATTGTTCGAAACCTAAGCAACTTTTTCTTAGTAAATAATCATGGTCTTTTATTATCTTGTTAAATTGAATTATGAAAAGTACTTATTTTATTAACTATTGCATTATACAGTCGACACTATACAGTCGACTCCGCTTTACTGAAACGGAAAAAAATTTGGATTTTTGAACAGAAAATAATTTCAGTTATCCGAACTCATCATAAGCGAAACATTTTTTTTTACTTTTACGAATTTCAATAATCTCAATATCATAGCGAATTTATAAGTTTCGATTTTTTTTAAGAAAATAGACGATAGAAATTAAAACTGGTTAACATGTTCACTGCTTATGGGAATTTTATTATGAACTGTAAAACTTATGAACTTGTAACGAAATCCATCGTCTGCCTGTTGCAATCGTAAACCTATCTTAAATACAACGTTTTATTTTAAGAACCTAAAATATCGGCCGATTTTATTGAGAACCTTTTCAGCATTTTAAAACGAAGGATTGGAACACGTCGCCTGTAAGTGATTCTATCAGTGCTTAGTTTACATAATTGAACTAAATTAAAAAGCTTTTTTAAAAATATTTTCAAAAAAATGCAGTAAAGTAAAAAATCACACAATGTTTTAATTATATGGCCGCTTCAAAATCGATGTATTTTCATAAAAACCGTTATTTATGGAAAATTGCATGCAATAATTTTCTATTTTCGCACTAAATCTCTTAAGTGCAGTATATCGAAGTGTTCTGAATTAAAAAATTTTCTAAAATACTTCAAACGAATCGAGAGATGACCAAAAAATATTTACCACAGTAAATGTTTTAATTCTGTGACCACCACTGTATATATATACTAGCTGCATATTAAATACAAGCTCTAAAACATTTTGTTGCCTGTGGGCATCATTGGGCCACAAAGTGTTAAATTCAAGAATTCTGGCACATCTCCCACTGATATTAAATTTTATGATACAATACATATCCTGATTGATCCAAACATATGACAATTTGTGCCGCAATAATAAGGGAACTTTCTATAAAATAACAAATAAAATCTGGAAGAACTTACTTCTGGAAAAGTGTAATTCTTCAAATGTTTTAGACTACTGTATACATAAATTTAATATTTACATATTTTATCAGAACATTTGACTAATTTTGTTATTTCATATATTCAATTACGCAAATGTTCAATGATATGGAGCCAACTGTATAATTGTATTCTTTACTTTGCCCCACCATCTCCCCAGATGCAACTCTGCACTTGATTAACTCTCTTTCCCTCTTCTTATTCCATTTTGTTAACAGTTTACATTTCTACTTTGTACCGGTAACAAGCAAAATTGTGTGTGCCAACATTAAAGCGCATCATTGATCATTTATTCCGTTAAATAAAATAAAATGTGTTTGTTTTCAAATCATATACAATAAATAATTAAACAATTGTGTGAATTAGAATCAATAACTATTAATTGCTTTGAAATTTCGATTACATTCTAAAAGAAATGCAAGTAATTCTAATCGGCTATAGCTTTGTCAAAGAAAAATAAACGAATAACGCAAAAACAAAACAAATGTGAGTGCAACTTAGAGTGTGAAAGAAACGTGTGAGTGCAGTAACGCTATTGTTGTTGGTGTAAGTTACTCTGTTTACATTTTCGTTATTTGGAGAGTGGATCTATATGAGGTAAGAAACATCAAAAGAATAAAGGTAGTGGATGGTAGTTTTTTATTCTCTTTTTAGGGGGGATATGTTGGGACATACATACGTAGATAAATAAACATATAAACATAATTGCTGAACATTGCTAATTTATATTGTCGTTGTTTACAATTGATATTATGTATTATTATAATTGTTTGTTTGGCATATTAAGGCAATCATAGTTTTCATACATTCTACCCACCAATGTACATACACATGAATTCATTTCGGGGGCCCGCTGCATATAGAGGAAATGTATAGTAAAAGTTGATTACAACTCGTAAAAATCGCATTTGTTTTTTTCTTAGGAGTAAGCCTATAGAAACTAGCGAAAATTAGTCCAGATTTGGATGCATATATTATCTTCCGACATCATATAATTAACGCAATACATATCTGATAAATTGATTCAAAAATCCAGAACTATCCTAAATCAATGTGTACCACATTTTAATTTAATCGGTTCGCATATATATATATATATTTATATATTTATATATATATACCCTTCACCACACTGTGGTACAGGGTATTATGTCTTTATGCATATGTTGTTAACTGGCAATGGCAAAAGGAATCAAGATAGACACATGGTTCCTTTTGAGAATATCCATAGAAACGTCCGTCCATGTATTTTTGCGAACAAAGAAGAGGTCGCATTTATAATCCGATTTGGATGAAATTTGGTACAGTTCACTTATTTGTCCCAAGGACGAACCCTATTGAAAAATCGGTTCAGACTTAGATATAGCTCACGTATATAGTTTCGTCCGATGTTATGTAAATGATGCACCAAACTCCCAATATTTGTCCGATTGGTACAAAATTCTGCATAGAGTACTGAATTAGGTCCAGACTGATGTCTGCGAAGCTAAAAAATCGGTTCAGATTTATATATAGCTACCATATATAGCTTCGTCCGACTTTTTTTTCCTGAATTATACACCAAACTCCCAATATCTGTCCCATTGATCAAAATTTTGCATAGTGAATGCAATTGAGGAAAAAATAATGGTTTGTTGAAATCAGTTCAGATTTGGATATAGGTACATTTTCGTTCGTTTTATATAAATAGTGCACCAAAGAGCGCTATTGAATTGAATTTAGAGTGATAACAAACAACAAATGGTGTATGCAACGGTTGCTCAATTAGGTCCATGTGTTTATATATAGCTCCCATACATAATTTTGTTCGATTTAATACAAATGGTAACAAAAGAATGGACATGTAATTTTTTATTGATTTCAGAATGGTATGTTTTTTTTTTTTTTTTTTTTTTTTTGAATTTTTGGTCTACTAACATTACTCATATATAAGTAGGGGAAAATTGCAGTTGACGAATGATACCATCGAACTTTTCATATCCCAAATGAAAAAAAGAAATTGTTCCTATTACAAGTACCTTGTGGAAAAAATCGATGTTTGAGAGTGGCGCAATGAGGTGCAATTTCTTATTATTGAATCTGAAGCTCTAGAGTTTGGCGCATAAAACAACAGAAGTTACTACTATTACCAATCGTTGGCAACACGTACTTTTTACCATTTAAAGTTTAAGTTATCTTAATAATAAAAAAAATTCATGACAAAAAAGATGTATCGTAGCAGTTAAAAAAATTAAGTATTTGGTCCATTTTATCCCCTAAATATTAACCGATCTTTACCAAAGCAATAGGGGTCTTCATTGCCAGAAACTGTCCTAAATGCAAAATTTCGTGAAGATTTGTCAATAACTATGGCCGTTATCGTGTTTACAAATTATAATGGGCAGACGGACGGACGGGCACACATGTCTAGATCGACTAAGCTAGTCGAGATAAGACGATCGGTATACTTAAAGGTGGTTCTAGGACCAATATTTCGCGGCGTTACAAACTCTTGGGGATGCACAAAGCTATAATAGCCTGACAACATATAAAAAATCAATTGTATAAAAATCAATTGTCCCCAAACATTCACAGAGGTATACATTTATACAGAAAACATATGAAAGACCATTCTTGTGTTTGTTCATATTTATACCCTCATCCTTATGGCTAATGAGGGTATATACACTTTGATACGGTGGAAATGTGCCTCATCGAAATATTGGTTTTAGGCCCCATGTTTCTTTGGACCAAATCCGTTTCAGAAAATTTGGAGTCGATTTACACATGTCCGTCCGTCCTTTGTCCGTCTGTCTGTCTGGCTGGCTGGTGCACACGATAACTCTATTATTATTTTTAAGGAAAAACATTTTTTTTACGAAACATTGTACAACCTTTTATATTTACCAAGCCTAGATGAATTTTGTAGATGGGACCCATTAGTCCACTTTTTCCGGTACCTTTCCTACAGTGGGTCAACATTTTCAATATTTATAATACCAATATTGAAGATGGGACCCATTGGCCCACTCTTCCTTCTCCACAAAATGGTCAAAATTGTGCTAAAAATTAATTTTATAATAACATGCAAACGGCCTATCCAATTCTAGGAATTCTAGATTTAGTCCAAAGATGGGACCCATGGTCCACCTATTATCTTTACAAACCCTATATCAATTCCGAAGATAAGACCCAGTTGTCCTTCCGGTACCTCCCTAACAAAAAGTCAATATTTTATCAAAATTTATCAACATTAAATCCGAAACCTCTTTGATAAAAAACATCCAGATAGGAATAAGATGCTATGTAGATTTAGCCATCTCCGACGGACTGTCCATCCGTCTGCCTGTTAAAGTCACGATAGAGCATGAAATATATAGCACGTTTTTTAGCCGAATCGTACTTTGATTTCCTATTGAGAAGTACTTTTTCGGAAAGAGCTCCTTGTTTTAATTATTCAATATTCATAAAAAGGATCGAAATACGTGTTATTTTCTTAAGATTCCAATTCGGGATGTTCTTTTCCAATTAATCCTAAAATTACTAATTTTTAATTTAATTTTTTTTCGAAACAATATGAAGCAATCATTAAACTAGTTTTATAATATTCTATTTTCGGTTAGGACCTATGGTTGTTGAGTTATTGTTGGTCGAAGGGAAACTGATGCATTAGCATTCAAAATCTGAGCTATCTGCAAACATGATCTTATATTTGTTATGTAACAATGGCTCGAAGGGACATTTAGATAATTAAAATGAAAAAAGTTTGGAAATTTGAAAATTAACCAATAATTTTAATTAAAAATGCTTCGTTCCATGTTTTGTAGATAGAATCCGGTTTGATCATGATCATAGCTTTCAGAATACACTTTTAAACAAATAAAATTAGTTTTATAAAGGCTTCTAATAATCTCCATGCTAAATTTTGCTTATTTCATATCTCTGTTCAGTTTCAGAGTCCCATTAAGCATTAGATCACTATTTTAATGATGTTTATCTGCAAAACCCATTACCGCCATGTCAAGGTGATTCTAAACTCGCAATACATTCTTAAAAAATAGTTTCGTGTTATTATGTAAACAAAGCAGCCTAAATTGATATGAGAAAAAATCACATTAATTTGTTAGAACATTAAAAGCTTTTGTCCCCCAAAGCATTTATAAACATATTAATATTCCATTATGAAATCGTTTGTTTAAAATACCCTCGCTCCATGGAATTTTCACCCAACTACCAAGCGACCTTCAAGCCTTAACGCAGTAGCAGTTAGTTTGTTCTTCTTGCCTTTTTTTATTATCTGGTTGGTGTCTGTTTGCTTGTTTTGCTTACCACCACCGCCGCCGCCGCTACCATTCATCTATTAAAGTTAAGTCGTGAGCATTTATGAATTATTACCCCCAACTACAGATCACGTACTAAAAACATAATGTGTATGTGTGGGTTTGTGTACTCTGTTCTCCCTTCCATGTAATAAGGTTAATGTTAACAATTTAATAGCAGAAAGTAGAAAAAAAGGTAGCAAAAAATGATAATAATGGAAACACATAAAAAGGATAGCATTGTGGAATCCAACGGTTCCAAGCCATCACCATCATATTCTCAGGTGTGCTGCTGCTCACAAATGGTCCACAATAGTTGAACATGTGAAGGGATTTTCAAAAGGTAAATATTTAATTTAGTCCTAGATATACAAACTGTGGAAATTTATTAACTCAAATATATAATAATGAAATGAAAAAAGAATGAAATTGTGTGGGGGAGGGAGATTGGGGACATGTAACTTAATGATTTGAACATGATTGGAAATAAAAGGAGAGTTTATATTGGATGTACATTGAAAACGTATTTTATGGATTTTTTGTCATAAATTAAATGTTGTAACTAAAATTGATATGCTATTACATGAGGGCATATTTATTTTATGGGGAACTGTAATAATTGTCATCTGCTTCAATTGTAAATGATTTAATTTTCATCATAGGATTGGTTGTTAGTCAAACTATAAATGAAGAATATTATTCAATATAACACATACATTTACAATTAATTCTTAGAATATCCGATTTGAAACCAATAAATGCTTTAGCAATGTTAATGTCCCCTTACGCGATCTATGAGTCAATTTTTATACCCTCTACCATAAGGTGGAGTTTATATTAAATTTACCAATCCGTTTTCAACACCTCGAAATATTCGTCAGAGACCCCATAAAGTAAATATATTCTAGATGAGAAAACTTTTGTCGATGTCGATTAAGGAATGTTAATCTGACTGTCTCCTTGAAATCATCATAGGGTTTGTACTATTTAAGATAGAGATTAGGTATGATGAAATTTCTGAGCCTAGGCCAATAGGCCAATGTTATAAACATTCCGCTTCATTTAGGGTAATTTGAAGGTTTTAGCCGCATTTTCCACCAAAGTGTCTGTTATTTAGTTTTTTTTTTTTTAATTTGACAGCTAAGTGTATGTAATTTGGCATTCCAGGTGCTTTGAGGGGAGAGAAACGAAACTATGTTGGTAAAGATCATTGGTTTGTCTCATTTTTTATTACTCCTGTTTTATTGTTTTTTTTTTTTTTTTTTTTTTTTTTTTTGTTTTGTTTTTATATCTTCCCATGTAAACTTATTTTGTCGTAGTTCATAGGTTTTTTTTCATCGCTACAATTATGACCCGGACACCACAATATTTTACAAGAGGAAGGGAAACAGGCCAAAGAATAAGCATGAATGTTGATGAAGATCGGTGAATTTTTAGCGGGTCCATTTGACAGTATATTCATTGATACCAATTATATTGTTGTGGGCGTTTTACTTAAATACTTTCTACTTATTCAGATATTGGCTAAAAAATTTTACTGCAGGTTCCGGCTATGATTTTCAATGATGATCAGATGATATTTCGGTTATGAAATGTACCAAACCTTTTTTGTCTGCTTCGAATTCAAATGACTATCTTAGTAATGAAAGGTTAATTTTTAACGGGGCAATGAACTAAAACAGTTTTGTGTAAAATAACAAAATTGGAATCTTATGGTCCCGTCCGACTATACTGCCCCTCTCACTGTTTTTTGTTTAAAGAAGACAAGCTTGAAAGTACGTTTTAACCTTCTTTTCCAACCTTAGTGTCTGTAATTTGATATATAATATTCCCAGAGTATAAACAACCTTCTAGTATGCAATTTATAATGAAATTATTTCCCTTTAAATGTCCCGACATGTACGTAATTTGGTATGTACACTATTTGTATTTCTATGAAATTTGCTGATACCGATTTTTGATTTCAAATTGAAGAATCTGTTTAACCAAATAAAGTTATCTCTAGTTTACCCCTTTTCACATACTCTCTAAATTTCTTCGTTAAAAGGAAGGAAAAGAAAAGTTGGAGAAACGATCTCGACTAGAGGACTTGTGATTTCAAGTTGAGATATCTAAAATTATTTTACACAATTTAAGGCTGGGAAGTTTTCGAATAGCCTCTGTCCGTAAAGTCCCCTTAATGTCCTCTTTGGCACTACATAAAACACCGAATTTAAACTATGCTAACTGTTTCAATTTGTCTATAGAGAGAACCAAATCCAATTAGCCTAAATTCTCAGGCCTTATACTCTATATAGACCCACGGTCGTGCGTTCGGTTGCATGTAGTCTATTAAATATGCGTAATGAAAAAAAACAAGTTCGCAATTTACCCTAATAGCATTTATAATTCATACTCCATTATTTTCCGCTACCAACGTCTTATTTCTGAAAACACGTTGTTTTCACTAATTGACTCACGAAATGCATTCTTTTTCCTACATATAAGATTCTTTAATTTATTACTGTTTTTATGTCAAAACACGTAGCTATCTTATTTTTTGTGTTTTTTTTCGAGCCGATCTATATGCCACAATTGAAGAAGCACAACCCACGGTGAAGGGAATCCGCTGTACAATTTCCCAGTTGATGTCATAGTAGACCACTTGTTTTGATGGAACACTTTTTTGGGATTCCCTGTTGTTGAAGCAGCACTTAAGTAGTTCATCATATTTATATACGGTGGATTCATTTGGTTCGGTGAACTTGTAAACAACGAAATGTGAACATATTATTTTTCCTACATATAGTAGATTCTTTAATTTATTACTGTTTTTATGTGTTCCTATTTTATGAGATATGACAAGACAAATTTTATGATGTTCCGTTGGATATCATGCAGGGAGTAGAAAATTCCTCAAGAAAAAATGAAAGATCTTCGTGAGCATATTAAGAACCCAAAACGACAAATTCGTCATAAGTCAAGTTTTAGAATTATGTTGTGATCAATATTTGCGACTATCGAGGATTATGGACAATTTCGGGTCCCCATTTTTTTAACTTACCACAATTCGAGATTTTTCGACCTCCAAATATTATATAAAAATGTCGCTCATAATATATTAGGTCCTCAAATACAAGAAATCGATGTTCGTATATATCATTTTATTCATATGTTATGTGACTTTTTCGTGAAAGATTTCAAAATTAACATTTTTTTCTGTTTTCATTATGTATGAACTTTTTTACAAAAATATAATTTCAAAGGCAATAACCCTAATGTACATCAATAAATTTCGTATTAGTTGTATATTACGAAGAACGGTCGAATTCGTCTGAAATATTTACCATTAATAGATCTTTTCGCCAAACACGGATATACATCTTATTCGCGAGAGACATATCCGGACCCTAAATTCAACCGGATTTTTAGATAATAAATTAGATTTTTACCGGTTTTGATCAACCAAAAATTCATATAATTTGAAAATTAAAAACAATGATAATAACATAGAATAAAAGATCAATTGAAGGTCTTCTATATAGAATGTATTTTAAAAGCATAGAAGACCTTTTGAAGGTGTCATATCTAGAAAACCTCAATTAAAATTAAATACGTATTCCATCTAACTTATCCGTATAATATTTATACCCTACACAACTATGTTGTCAGGGTATTATAGCTTTGTGTAGCGTCAAGAGTTTGCAATGCCGCTATTATGACCCAAACATCGCTAATTTTTACATGGAGAAGAGGTCAAAGAATCAACATGGATGTCACTATTTAGCGGGTCAAATGGACCCTGACTTTTGTGTGAAAAATCATAAAATTTGTATTATATAACGTAGAGGGCGGTAATATAGCGCTGATCGCTTTGAAATTTTCTATGTGGATCCAGGTCTGGTCAAGGATAACTCCTATAATTTTCGTTGATTATCAGATAATAATTTTGGGATGAATTGGACTGAAAACTTATTTTTTGTGTTTTTTTTTTCGAGTCGATCTATATGCCACAATTGAAGAAGCACAACCCACGGTGAAGGGAATCCGGACAAATAATTAGAAAGGCTGTACTGAATATTAGTAATATTTGTTTGCCTCTAGTCGGTCAAGAGGGTGCAATTATCACGAAATATTTCCCATGCAATATTCTTAACAATTCCCCGTGTAAAATTTCGCGACGTGTCTCGCTGGACCAGAAATATAAAAAAATCGATCATAACAAAAACAAATATTCTTGTCATCTTTGGCCAGAACAAAATAATAGCAACCCTATTGTGGAGTTTATGCTTTGAAAGCATTCCGTAGAATGGTGTGGCAGAATAAAAATTGTTGCTCATAATGATTATGCCGTGTTACTATTTTAAAATAAAAAATCATTCTTAATTCACACCCTAGTAGCTTAACGATTTGCAAACATAGTTGATTTATGTTTGCAATTTTGTCGCGCTCCCTACCGAAAACACCACACGTACAAACAATAAATAATCAAATACACCTGATCTTGATTATTTGTATTAATCACTTCACGGTCTAACCTTGACTTCCACATTTAAATGCTAATTTAACCCACAAATAAAGTTTTAATTCAGGCATTTAACCTTAGCAATGAACACGCACATACATACGCCCCTCTCTACTGCTTTGTATAGAAGTGGAAGACAACATAAATATTTATCACAAAAAAAAATACCAAAAACCGAAATAAAACATCTTCTTAAATACCAAAAACATACAGAAAAAAGGCAACGACTACAACAACAATTGCCCTGCCAAAGATGAACGTACGATTGAGTGAACGTGTAGAGTCATTTAGCCAAAAAAACCGAAGAAGAAGAAAAAAAACATTTTTGAACGAAATTTAAATTTTTAAACGTTTCAAAGACAAACGCGATGTGTTATTTTGGGATACCCACAACTCAACACTTCATAGTAAACGAAGTGAAACGTCATAAGTTAAAGTGTGGTTTAACTGTCATTCAACAGTTTTGAAAGCCAATTCAATGCGTCAGCCAAACAGAAAACCAAAAGCATGAAAAGAGTATTATGACGTATTTAACGTTAAGTTTGTATTGGCTGTAATTAATACGTGTGTGTGCGTGTTGGTGGTGGGAATAACTTGCCAACAAATGCACCAATTTACTTTGTAAGTGCCAGTTTTTTTGTTGTGATCTTTATTTTTTCTTCGAAATTTAATTTTTACACTTATTGCATCTCAAAGGTATTGTTAATGATCTTCTGAAGATAGGGGCCTGCTATGCATATTTCTCGAATAGTGAAAACACCAATATTTATCATCAAAAATGTTTTTATAATTAAAAATATTCTCTAGCCTGATTTATACAATTTTTCCTCCCCCGAAATGAACTTTTTTTAAAACAAATTTATTTTTGCAAAGAAAAAATCCTCAACATAACACACCCAAAACGAAATCCTGAATACGCGCTAGTTCACGCTACTAAAAGACCAAAGATGGACTGAACAGTTAGGCATATCGAAGGTCAATCTGCTATTGTCAGAAGTAGTCGAACAAGACCTTTACAAAATCAGCAACTTCCTTCTGATTTGAAAACACCTGCTTTCAAAAGACACAAGCGAATTTCTAATCGAATGAATTTTTATGACACTATGAAGGCTTCTTCCAAGTTGGTGGCTAAGGGTGATCGAGTTAACTACAGCGATTTCAATGGACTCTTTCAAGGGAAGACAAGGCCTCCATAAAACTCTTAGCAATGAGGAACATGAGGTCGCACAGAGGAACAGCAACCTGTGACAAAGAAGCCATCGGTAGCGTCTAAGAACAATAGTGAGAAAGCTACCACTGGGAAGATAATTGTCGACCCAGCGGTGAGTTTTCAGTGGAACATTCTAAACCAACACGTAATAAGGTGACAGCTCGGCAAATGGTTCCAGATGGCAAAAGAGTAGCCATAATTGAGGGACGTATAAGTGAGGCTCATTATTTGCTGATCGACTAGCATTTAACGGTTACAGTTTGGCAGGATTAACATATATAAGGAGGAGAATTACATACACCGTGAGAATAAGGATTCCATTGACTAGGTGACCTGAACCCCTTTAGGAGGGCTATAATCAGGAACAATATTTGTTGACAGGATTCCGCGCGGGATGGTGACCTTCATTCGGTTTTGGAACTAGAAGATATGTTGGACAAGGAGCACTACACTATAATCACGGGCTGTACTTTCTGATAAGATTCCGTTCGGGCTGATACCCATCTCTACTTTTAGAACTGGAACATATGTAGACGTTGGGCAAGAAACACAACTGCGGTCATCACAGGAGGAGCTGGCGCAGGCATCATGCCTTTAATAGAAAAATTAGGACTAATCGTCAAATAGCAAACAGACAAAGCAGGATACGAGTTTCTGCAGTGGAACAAAGATAATCTCATGATCAGATTGGAACAGAGCTGATTCACATTTGTACTAGTACTGAATATCAACCTTAATGCTGGACGAGATCAACAAAATCTCGACTCTTCCGGAAAGAAATCGGATTTCAAGAGACAGACGACAATAGGCTCTGATATTGTCGATTAAAGTTCTAAAATTCGTGGAAATTATTCCGCCATGCAACAAAATCGAAGTCATACGCTGGATGTGGAAACTTCCTCGTGGAGCATAAGATTTTTTTTTTATTTTAAACATAAAAAATTTGGTTTATTGACCCGCTAACACTACCTAAAAGTTATAGGCGTTTCCATTTTCACTAACAATTCTCGGTCCATTTGACCCAAAATCAAATCCCCCTAATGTTGATGACCCCCGCAAACGTATAAAGGACCACGATCTGCGAATCTGCACTTGAATCGTGCATACGTTGACAGAACAGTTTTAGCTTTGGCGGATGTACTCAAGAAGTACAAAGTATATATTATTGCCTTACATGAAACGCGATGAAAAGGGACAGACGTAAGTAAATCGGACTATTACGCACTATATTATAGCTGTCATGAAACGAAGCATGAACCTGGCTGTGGATCATCTCGATATACACAAGGCCACCTGGATTTCTCTTGATCAAGCAACGAGAAATCAAATTGATCATGTTGTGATAGACGGTCAAACATAACTGGACCAGTTGAGAAGGTGGAGATATGATATATAGTAAAAAGTATGTCTTGGCCCATTATTTCGTTTGTAGAATATTTGAAGCTTAAATTATTCCAAAACTAATTGTATTATAACTAATCCAGAGCGTAATCAAAATGTTTGTTTTTGGTTTATCTATTATGAAGGAGTCTCTATATGATTCACAAGATTCGTTCAATAAAAAAGTATTCCTTCTGCAAATTGCGATATCATTTTACATACCGTATCCTGAGTAATATGTAAATAAAATTATTTACAAGCACTACTGATGGTAATCACACATGAAGCCATTACTTGTCATCGGTCAATTCCAATTAAGTACATTGCCTAAAATAGACCATTTTTTCGTTTAATTGGAATTCGCGACAATTGATTGATGAGCGACTACATAGTCAGCCCAATAAATGTCCAATGACCCCCAGATATCAATTACCACTTGTCAAAGTCAATTTTCGATGTCTGCCGGCGGTTACCGTTGTCAATTTACCGGCCACACACAAAAAACCCCGAAACAACAACACCAACACAATTCACAAAAAAACAAAAACCTTCGTGAATGTAAAAAAAAAAATAATTGTAAATGGAACGAATCAAATGCAAAGAAATATAATAATAGCCACAACAACAGCAACATAATTTGGGCCTTTTAAAATGCGTTAAAATAATTATGCGTTTCTGTTTTTTCTTCGGTTTTACATGCCATCGAATTGAGTGCTCCTCAGCTGATTTATTTGGAGTGTCGGCTGAAAAGAAATTCAAAATTTGTTTATTTGCTTGTCAGCACGCACACTTTTGTTGTGGTTGTTGTTATTGATGTTGGTCAGTGTTTCTTTTTTGGTAGTCTGTTATATTATTACCGCGAAATAAAAATAAATAAATATTCATTGTACGCTTTTTACGGAAAGTGTTTTGAATTAACGTCTGAATGCCAGTCGCAGGTTGTGAGTGACGGTTATTATTAGAAATTACAAAAAAATGAGACTGCAAATTGAACAGACTATTGTTTTTCATATTTAAAGATATTTTGCAGACTACGATATTGGGGTTTGATTAAATTCTGAAGGAATTTAATCGAGAACGAGATGGGTAAAATGTCATTCCAATTGGAAAATAAAAGCGGCCTGCTTGTTGATCGGTCAATACGAGATAGACACCTGGTTCCTTTTGAGAATATGCATAAAATCGATTTACGCAAGTCCGTCTGCCTGACTGTCCATGTAAAATTGTAAACAAAGTACAGGTCGCATTTATTACTCGAATTGGATGAAATTTTGCACAGCTCATTAATTTAGCCCAAGGACGAACCCTATTGAAATTGGGAAAAATCGGTTCAGATTTAGATATAGCTCCCATATATATTTTTGTCCGATTTAAGGTAAATGGTGCACCAAAGTCACTAAATAGCTTTTAATTTGCACGAAATTTGACATAGCGTACTGAATTAAGCCTAGAATGATGTGTGGTAAGTTTCGTGAAAATCGGGTCAGATTTAGCTATAGCTTCTATATATATTTTCGTTCGATTTAATGTAAATGGTGCACCAAAGTCCCTATATATTCTTCGATTTGCATGAAATTTGGCATAGGGCACTGAATTGAGCCTAGAATGATGTGTGCTAAGTTTCGTAAAAATTGGTTCAGATTTAGATATATCTCCCATACATATTTTTGTCCGATTTAAAGTAAATGATGCACCTAAGTACCTAAATATCTCTCGATTTGCACGAAATTTGGCACAGCGTACTAAATGAAGTCTAGAATAATGTATCGTTTCCACGACAGAGGGGACTACGATCCGAAACGACCCGATTTATACTCGGCCAACGTCTTTCACCTCAGCCCATTGTGTAAAAGCAATAGGGCTGTTACAACAACAACAAGAAGAATAATATGTGGACAATTTATTGAATATCTGTTCAGATTTAGATATAGCCTCTCATATATATTTTCGACCGATTTAATGTAAATGGTTTACCAATGTCCCTATATATCTTTCGATTTGTACGAAATTGAGTCTAGAATGATGTGTGTAAAATTTCTTGAAAATCGGTTCAGATTTATATAGAGCTCCCCTACATATTTTTGCCCGATTTAATGTAAATGATATACCAAAGTCCCTATATATCCTTCGATTTGCAGGAAATTTGGCATAACGTACTGAATTGAGGCTAGAGTGATGTCTGCCAAGTTTTGAGAAAATCGGTCCAGATTTCTATATACCTCCCATATATAGTTTCGTCCGATTTCATATAAATGGTGCACCAAAGTGCCTATATATTTTTCGATTTACACGATTTGTCCGATTGAGACAAAATTTTGCACAGTGTACTGAATTAGGTCTAGATTGATATATGCTTTGTTTTGTTGAATCGACAAAATTTTGCACAGCGTAATGAATTAGGTTCTGATTTATGTATGCGAAGTCTTGTTGAAATCGGTTCAGATTTAGATATAGCTCCCATATATATTTTCGGCCGTTTTTATGTTAAGCCTCTATATATCTTTATATTTGTGTAAATTTTCTTGAAAGTCGGTTCATATTTAGCTATAGCTTCCATATCTATTTTCATCCGATTTTAAGTACTGGTGCACCAAATTCCTCATGTTTTTAATATTGGCATGCAATGTTTAAATAACGTATAGAATTGAGCATAGAATGACGTATTTGCGTTTCGTAGAAGTTCTGTATATATTTCCGACCGATTTCGTGCTAATTTTGCTCCAAATATTCAACGGATGCCCGATTGATATTTCCTTTAATTTTTAATTGTGTCCCATGTAACATGCGAATGGCATTTTGGACGGTTTGGATCAATAATTTTTGATCCAATTAATTAATTCGAGAAAAACGCGTTTATAGTTTGAAAAGAATTTCTGTCGTCTCCTGATACTAAATCGTCTATATCCTCAAGAGTTGTTGTGATGTTCCCATTGAAATTTTAAAATGACATTCTAGAATAATTTAGGTTCGAATTGAATAAGAAAAAAAATTTTTACCAAGAATGTGGGTTACCCTTAAGTTCCTAGATTCAATGTCGCATAAAGAGTGTTTTTAAGTGTTGACTAGGATTCAAATACCATAACGTGGAATATATTGAGATCCACTCCTTGTTATATTATAAAGATTTTAGTCGCATTTCCAACCGAAGAGGCCGTAACATGGCATTTCAAATTCTATGAGGATGAAAAATAAATCTGAAGAAAATGTTTAGTAAAGGTCCAAAGGGTGGAATATACCTTTGCAGAAAATTTATATTTTGACATTGCCTCCCATTTTTAAGACACCGCTCAAGTTTCTTTCATTTTAGAGTTTCTGACAGTAATTGTATATTCCGGGTTCGTGAAGGGCGAAAAACACATTTGCTGAAGTCGTTTAACATAGGACTCTGTTCGACCTCATTTAAGAAATTTTTGAGTATTTCATCCTCACTTTCAACAGAAGGGGCTAACATTTTGCATTCCATTGTTTGGACATTGTTCTAATATAAATACAATTTTATGTCTTTTTACGGGATTTGCTGTATATTTCAATCCATGGGTTCGATGGACCGTAAAGCACAGTTTTTATACCCTCAGCCTTAATAATAAAGCGATATACAATTTTATAGGCAAAAATGTGCCTCTTCGAAATAATGGGTTTTTTGTTTCTTTGGTCCAAATCCGTTTCACACAATTTAGAGTCGAATGAACTATCCGATTTGCATCGGTGGAACCGGTCGGTCCTCTCCTCCCTCACAAAAGGTCAATATTTTATAAATTTGTGAATTTTGTTTGAATGGCCGATTGGATCAACATTAAATGCGAAACCCCTTTGATATCTGTCAACAAATGGAGGAAAAATTTTATTTTTATTTATGAAGGACATAAATACTAGAACTTGATTGAGTATTCAAGAGGAGTTGTTGACCTTTAAATTATGTGAGTTATGCGTAAATATTCACAGGGGTCTAACTAGTTTGAGATTGTTTAGTAATACCATAGCCACACTAGAGGGCGTAGAATTAGGGCTGATCGCTATGAAATTTTAGAGTTCATTGGTGTGGTTTAGGGTATCATATGACCAGTCCCGTTCGACTATACTGTTCCGCTCATTGTTTTTTTATTTTGTAGCTTTTGCTATTTATATATTACAGAATTCGTATTAAAAAAAAAAACAAATATTTAAACCTTACGTATTTGACAGTCCATTAGACATCGATGTAAGTGAGTCAACATTCCAGGTGGTCTAAAAATTTCGTAATACCATAGCCACGCTAGAGGGCGTAGAATTAGGGCTGATCGCTATGAAATTCTACATGAAGTTCCGGCTATGACCAAATCGACGCCCATAGTTCAGATGGTAGGGGAGAGGGGGGCACCTTTGAACACTTTTTTCTATCAAGCCTCATAAAAATGCTCATGTTATAATTTTTGGTTTCTTATAAGATTTAACTAATAGGTACATATGTAACCTTTAAAATGAATATACATATGACATACTTTAAGCTTGATATACATATTTTATTACTGTTTTAATGGAGGAAGTCAAAGTGTTCAAAACTGCCCCCCTAGTGGGGCACCTTTGAACAAAGCTTGGTATTTTTTAACGGCATGGTTTTTTACAGTGTTTATGTTCAAATATATATGTATTGTATTCATATATATCAGAAATGCATTTATTTATTAAAAAATATATACAAAAATATTCGAAAATTAAAAAATTCTGATCAAAATTTATTAAAGCATAAAATTACTTAAAAACAAAAATGTATATGGTGAAAAATACAGCTAATTTCGTAATCTTATTAGCCCATTTGAAATTTTTGAGAAATCGAAGCCAAAAGTTAAAAACTCCTTTTTTTACTGGAGTTTACTGGTATGTTCAAAGGTGCCCCACCTGTGGTATTTTACGGAAATTTATAATAACTTTTTTTGTAATAAATATATATGAAAGAAAATACATTAGATATGTTTGAAATGATTATTGGAATGCAAAAAAATTATTTAACGAAAGAAAACTTTCACAAAATTCTTCCTGCGCTCTTACAAACAAATGAAAAAAAGTTTACAATTACACTGCGAAAACATGGTCACCCATATACAATTTGTCGACAACTGAAAAAGCTAGCAAAAGTGTTTTACGCAGATGAAGAACACGATTGGCACATAAAAAAATTTGGTTGCTGGTCGGAAAAATTTTAAACCAAGATTTTATGAGCGCTGTTCAAAGCTGCCCCACGTTCAAAGGTGCCCCCCTCTCCCCTATTTATTTTACCTGTTTTGGGAGTAGATGTAGAGGCCGATCTTTTGGCGTAAATGTTATCTCAGGGAAAATACGATTCGAAAAAGATGCCAAGGTAGGAAAGTGGAGCTTTTGATCACTAATCGGTCAAGAGGGTACAACTATCACAAAATATTACACAGGCTCGAAAAATTAATACACCAAAATTAGAGTTCATTGGTGTGGTTTATGATCAGTCCCGTTCGACGATACTGTTCCGCTCATTGTTTTTTTTTTTTACTTTGTAGCTTTAAAGATGGTGACATTTTGCTATTTATATATTACAGAATTCGTATTTAAAAAAAAAAAAACAAATATTTAAACCTTACGTATTTGACAGTCCATTAGACATCGCTGGTAGTGAGTCAACATTCCAGGTGGGCTAAAAATTTCAGTCTACAACCATCAAATTAGTGTTAAATCAACAATAATGCAACACAATATGAGTTACTTGACTTTGACTTTGTCATGCTATTAATAATCAATTACTGGTCATGCTGATAATGTTATATAATAAAACAACTCAATTCATTGATTTCAAAAATTACAACAACAACAAAAACACATAACACAAAATAAAATTTTGAACAGAAGTAGTTATTGTTGAAATAATTGTTATGTTAACAAAACAAAAAAAAAAAAAAAATAAAAAATCTCCAATAATAGACATGTCTTACAGTCAATTCGATTCGCAATTAAAAATATGAATTGAAGTGTTGAGTAGACCAATCATCACAGCATCCAGAGATCGATAGGTATTGGCATCGATTTCAAATGTATGTTTGCTGCATCATTATTGATCGGTTAAAACTTAACACTGACGAAAGGTAAATGAAAAGAAATGACCTGAATTGGCAGCAAAAGGCAACAAATGAATTATATCTATGTCAGTTGAGGACTTACGAGGTGGGTTTTTAAATTTTTTGCGAAATCGGAAATAATTTAAATTTGATTAACTTCTTACTTTTTGATAAGTTGATAACTTCGACAACATGTCATCATCACAGAAACATAAACTCTAGATTATTTCTTTCAATGTTAATTTTTATTATTTTAAGCTTCTAATTGAAATAGTCTTGATAGAGTCTTACTAAATAGATTGTAAGGTCAAATTATGGTTATTCTGGTTCAAGAAATTTAACACACCTAAATCGGTAATTTTTGGTATCGAAACAAGGTAATCAACAAATGCAACTCTTGTTAGAGCTCCCAATGAATAAATCTATGGCATGTTTGTGGGTTAACCTTCGTTTTATTCGTTTTGAGTTGTTAATTAACAATCATTATTTAAATTTGAAAACTAAATGGGCTACATCCCATTAAATTTTTGCCACCTTTTTTTGAGACAAAAATAAAAAAATAAATAAATTGATGAACATGTGAATAAAACAGATGCCAACGCATTCCCAATGTAACAAAACTGGTTTTATGTATTCAAAAATTGTTTAAATATTTTCGCAAAGCACAAAATATTTATGTTAATAAAGTTATCTCTTCCGGAACAGGGAATATTTGGGGCTATTTAAATAAAGTGGCATATATTAGTAAATGTAAACAATTAATTAGTTAATTTTATAGCTGAAGTCGAGTTTCAGCCCTTTATAAATCGGGAATTATTAGAGTATATTAGAAAAATTTAATAGCTTTGAACTAATTGGACTGTCGTTTCAAACTTTTCATTACATTGACATACACAGTTTATTTGCGTGGAAGCTATGTCTTCTTTAATGCAAAAACATGGACAAAAACAGGTTGAGGCAGACCAGTTTTTTATGTTTTTTGTCGATTTTTTACTTACCCACTCATTATGGCTAATGAGGATGTATACACTTTAACACGGCGAAAATGTGCATAATCGAAATATTGGTTCTAGACCCCATGTTTCTTTGGACCAAATCCGTTTCAGAAAATTTAGATTTCATCCGAACTTTGCCCATCTTATTATTTCTTCCAAGCTTAGTTCAAATTCGAAGATGGGGAATATCGGTCCACTTCTTCTGGAACCTCCAATCAGGGGTTATGTCTAAATGCGGCTACAGTTCATTATCGAACCATACGTTCTAATTTTTTATCTCTCTATCCTCCGCAGGTGAAATGATTACAAAAGAATCTTAGAACTAAACTCAAAACGCGGAACAAATCATATAACTATTTTAATATAAAAAATGACTACCCCAAAAAGGGGGCGAATATTAATACTTTTTGGTAGGGAGATTTGTTACCATATACGACTACAAAATACCAAATTGCAGCAAATTCGGTTGAAAAACGCGCTCAAGAACCCCAAAATACAGAAAATTAGGGGTACCCTTATATGGGGGCTGTCTGAAAAAATGGACCTATATTTATACATTTTTGTGGAGAGATTTGCTACCCAATAAGAACTCAAAATACTTAATTACAGCCAATTCCGGCGAAAATTTTGGATAAAACCCCCAAAAACTGAAAATTGGGGGGTACCGTTATGTGGGGGCTACCAGAAAAAGTGGGCCTATATTTATAATTTTTAGTGGGGAAATTTGGTACCCAATAGGAACTCAATGTACCAAATTTCAGCGAATACGGTTGAAAAACGTGCTCAAGAACCCCAAAATATTGAAAATTGGAGGTACCCTTATATGTGAGCTATGCCTAAACGTGGACCGATATAGCCCATCATCGAACTTGACCTGCCTGCAGACAAAAGACGACTCTATGCAAAATTTTGGCGTTCTATCTCAATTCGTTTAAGGATTACGGGCCCCTATGTATCATTTTTCGGAAATTTATCTGTATTTGCCTGTGAATTATGCTGACATTCTGATGCTTGTTGTTTTTTTTTTTTAATTTTTCTTCAATGTGGAGTTTCTAAAAATCAATTTTAGGATTGTTGTACTCCCGAATATGAGTAAGCTTCACAATAATATTCATATTCTATTTTTTCGGCACTATCCGATTTGAAAAGAGCTTTGCACAAGGTATTTTCTTTACCAATCCTAGATCAAGTCTCCCACAAATAGTAAACATTTTCGATATTTAACATCCAATATTAAGCGAATGGAATGCCCGATTTGAACTGAAGTTTGCTCAACCTTTTATATTTACAAAGCCCAGTCAGGTCCGGAGATGAGACCCATTGGTCCACTCCTTCTGGTACCTCAAAAATGCTCAATAGTTTAAAAATCCAATATTAGGCGAATAGAATGACCGATTTGAACTAAACTTTTCACAAGCTATTATTTTTATTCAGTGAAGGTCAAGTCCCATGATAGGATCCATTGGAACACTCATTCTGGTACCTCCCCCACAAAAGGTAAACATTGTAAGCATTTATAAATTCAATATCATGCGAGTGGTATGTCCGATTTGAACCGAACTTTGGACAGCCTATTTAATTTACCAAGCCTAGATCAAGTTAGAAGATGGGACCCATTGATCCACTTCTTCTTGTACCTCCCCCACAAATTTTCAATATCTAAAAATTCAATATTAGACGAATAGAATTCCCGATTTGCTCAATTAGAACCGAACTTTTCACAACGTATTACATTTACCTAGCCTATATCATGTTCGAAGACAGGATATATGGGGTGGTACCAGACCCCTACGAATGGTCGAAAATTTCAATATTTAAAAATCCAATATTAGACACATGGAATGCCTGATTTAAAACAAACATTGCAAAACATATTATCTTTACCAATCCTAGATCAAAACCGAAGGTGGGACACCTCAGTCGTTTTCTTCTGGTACCTCCTCCACAAAGGGGGTCAACATTTTATAAACTTGTTAATTTAATTTTAAGCGAATTGAACAACCGATTTGTTCATGATTAAATCCGAAACCTCTATATATACCAAATAATAAAAACTGTGTGTAATTCCGAAGACCTCCGCACACCATGGGCTGAGGGCAGGGACGTACGCAGGGGGGGGCCCGGGCCGAAATGAATTTTTTTTTCACAATAAATTTATGTTTGCAACAGCGAATTTTTATACCCTACACAACTATGTTGTCAGGGTATTATAGCTTTGTGCAGCCCCAAATGTTTGTAACGCCGCGAAATATTAGTCCTAGACCCACCTTTAAGTATACCGAGCGTCATATCTCGACTAGCTGAGTCGATCTAAACATGTGTGTCCGTCCGTCCGTCTGTCCATTATAATTTGTAAACACGATACAGGCCGCAGTTATGGACCAATCTTCACGAAATTTTGCACGTAGGATGGGTTCTGGCCAATGAAGACCCCTATTGTTTTTGGAAAAGATCGGTTAATATTTAGGGGATGAAATGGACCAAATACTAAATTTTTGTCGGTTTTTCTCGTCGCTCCAGAGGCCGCAATTATGGCCCAAACACCGCGAATTTTTGCATGGAGAAGGGGATCGGGTCAGAGAATAAGCATGCATGTTTTGATAAAGATCGGTCAATATTTAGCGGGTCAAATGGACCCTGACTTTTGTGTGAAAAATGGCATACATATTTACTCCTGGAGGATGTAGACCCCAGGAGTTGATAGCATATCCAAGAGGAGTGGTTGGCCTTTAAATTGATACCAAATATAGTGATGTATCTACTCAGATGTGGGAGTTACAGTCAAATATTTACAGGTGCTTACGTATTCAGATATTATTCAGTAACCCATTACCACATTAGAGGGAGAAATATCGCGCTGATGGCTTTGACATTTTTCATGAAGTTCCAGTTATGGTCAAGAACAACGCCTACAATTTTCGATGAAGATCAGATTAACATTTTGGGATGAAATGGACCGAAAACATAATTTTTTGTGTGTTTTCGAGTAGAGTATAATCCGAAAATCACAACACAACCCACCGTGAAGGTAATCTGGACAAGTAATTAGAAGGACTGTACTGAATATTCGAAAAAAGTAAGGAAGAGGTGTTGTTAACCTCTAATCGGACAAGAGGGGTCAAATATCACGAAATATTACTCAGACTCGGAATAAACATCCTCAGAAAGTTAGAGTTCGTGGTAGTTGTGTAGGGTATCGCATGGTCGGCCCCGTCCGACTATACTGCTCCGCTCACTGGTTTCATTTTGTACTACCCGAAATGAATTTATTGAATTTTTCATAAAAATTTATTCATAAAGAATAACGTGTTAAAATTTGGAACTGATTGAACTACTAGTTTTTGTAAAAACACAGTTTCGAGAAAAATTGATTTAACGTTTACGAACACTCTTGCCGTCGCTTGATGCTGACACAATAATTCGGCTTTATCTTCAAGAGTTATTGAGAATACGATTTGACATTTTAAAGGAATAATCTTGAATTGGTGTAGGTTCAAATCAAATAGAAAACCAAATTTCAATTTTTTGAAACCATGAATAGGGGGTCCCCTTAAACTCCTATTGAAGGCTGAAGCCAAGATTAAGGCTCCGCAACGGATCTTTTTGAATTTACTTTAACATAAATAATTCTAGATCCCTGATGTCAACGATTTGCTGTTTTTCATGCGAAAATATTTCCGCAGATATGGGCATTAAAAGTTCCGCTGAGACCCGTGTATTTTTCCATGTTTTTTTCAAAAATTTTAAGACAAAAGTGAAATTCAATTTAAAGGTGTTTACTAAACTTCAAGCGTTTTAAATTGATATTCCCATATTGCCCTTGAGAATGAACATCAGGGAGAGTGTCAGCGGAACTTTAAAAGTCAAAATCCGGAAGTATGTAATCATGGCCCTTAGGGCAATCTGTGGTACATAATTAACCAGTAAGGAAAGTAGTAAAGTCGGACGGGGCCGACTATATGATACCCTTCACCATTATGGGTATATTAAACAGGACTATTAACATGAAATTGGATGCAATAAAATATGTGATATTTATCTAAATGTGAATCGACATAGATCAATCGACTTCAAACAAATATCAATAGGTCATCCGTTGGGCTATGTCTGTACTTCTAGAAAACGCAACTACGTAATTCTATGCCCAATTTTGTACGTTGTGCAAAATTTTATGTCAATCTGACTAACATGAAGAGTTTGATGTCCAATTTACTTAAAATCGGTCAAAAATATATATTGAAGTTATATCCAAATATGAACCGATTTCAACGAAACTTGTCACAGGTTAGGTTATACTAATTTCCGTATGTTTTGTTCCTATCAGCCATATATTGGATCCTTGGTGCGTCACAGGTTAGGTTATACTAATTTCCGTATGTTTTGTTCCTATCAGCCATATATTGGATCCTTGGTGCGTCAGTTACTTAAAATCAATATATAATATAAGGGAGTTATATCTAAATCTGGACCGCTTTTCTCGGAACTTGGCAGACATCATTCTAGGCTCAATTCAGAACGTTATGCCAAATTTCGTGCAAATCGAAAGATATATAGGGACTTTGGTGCACCATTTACATGAAATCGGACGAAACTATATATGTGAGCTATATCAAAAATTGGACCGATTTTCTCTAAACTTGACAGACATCATTCTAGGCTCAATTCAGTACGTTATGCCAAATTTGGTGCAAATCGACAGATATATGGAACTTTAGTGCACCATTTACCTTAAATCGGACAAAACTATATATGGGAGCTATATCTAAATCTGGACCGATTTTCTCGAAACTTGGCAGACATCACCCTAGGCTCAATTCAGTACGTTATGCCAAATTTCGTGCAAATCGAAAGATATTTAAGAACTTTGGTGCATCATTTACTTTAAATCGGACGAAAATATATATGGGAGCTATATCTAATCTGAACCGATTTTTCCCAATTTCAATAGGGTTCGTCCTTGGGCCAAATAAGTGACCTATGCAAAATTTCATTCAAATCGGATCATAAATGCGACCTCTACTTTGTTTACAATTTAACATGGACAGACGGACGGACATGCGTAAATCGACTTAGAAAATGATTCTATGCATATTCTCAAAAGGAACCATGGGTCTATCTCGATTCCTTTTGCCTGTTACAAACATATGCAGAAAGACATAATACCCTGTACCACAGTGTGGTGAAGGGTATAAAAACGCGACCGTGCACAAAACTAGAAAAGTGTTCTTCTTATAGTAAATCTGATGTTATCAATTCGAATAGTAAAATATCGCAGAGCACATGACAGATAAATTTAGAAAGCATGAATTGTAAATACACATCATCACGTCTTAACTCGACAACTTGACCTAAGGCGAACTTGTCGTTTTGGGTTTCTAATATAGTCGACATGGGCATTCATCCCCAATATAGATTTTCTATCCTCAAAATATTGTTCCACAGTCATATAGATTCATATAAAAACGAAAATAATTTTGTTTGTATAAATGGCAAAAGGCCAAAAAGACTCCATGCGTCGCCTCTCAATTAGAATACATAAATTATGACATCAACCACTTTGTTCCTCTTCGATCCCACTGTGTGTACAAAACCATCACCTTTTTATTATCCATGCAAGACGACATATTGACGACGTAGTACTACTTTTTTTAAACCATGTAAATATCAACGACCTTCAAAAATATTTGGTTTTTTTTGCAAATAATCGTTCGCTTTTTTGGGCGTATTTTTTGTTTACATTTTTTATTTAAGACCAAACAAAGAGTTGTACCAAAATAAGTTAAAGACCATAACCATGTGCTATACGTACACACATACATACACATGTATGCAATATACATATGTACATAAGTAAACAGTTGGCTAGTTAGGTGGAACGATATCGGATACATTGACTGGTATTAACCCAAATTCAGTACTGAGTCAAAAAGTTAAACACAGCATCTCGTTTACCTTGACGCAGTGATGGGAATGAATGACTGAATCAGTAGCACCACCTGTCTTAGTCTCTGTAGCATTTTGACAAGTAATCTATAGAATTATGAAGACCTGGTTGTCGATCGATTTCAGCTATCAGGTGCATGTTAAATAAATGTGAAGATTTTGCAGTTTCAATGTTCAAATTTTTTAATTCAACAACAAATTGGGAAATACTTTGGAATTTGTTCGTTCTCTACGAAGATGATGATGATGATGTAGATGGTGGTGGGGATGTGATAGCAGTAGTTAGTAGCAACAATCAAGTGTGTGAACCAAATATAGTTAAAAATGTTGTAAACGTTTTCATTTTACTACGTTTTTCTGCTTTGAGGGTTTTTAGTTTTTATTTTTTTTATGTATGTACATTGTATTATTAGTACGATATGTGAGTGAAGTAGATCGTTTTTGCTTTATTTTATTTCAGTTGAGTTTTTATTATGATTTTTTTTCTTAAACAACAACTATCTTGTGTTGTTTAAAATGTTGAACTTTTGCCTTAAGTGTTTGAACCATAAAAATGTTGATGAACAAAGTTCCAAAGTGGTTCGTTGTGCTTTTGCATTGTTTCAGATATTATGTGGGTCAGGGTTATCAACAACAATGAAAAAGTAAAATAACAAAAATATTTTTTATATTTTTTTTGTAATTATTTTGCAAAAATATTTTTATTCACATATGGATATATGAATGCATGTATTTTTACAATGGTTACATTAGAACTGGTTACTACAAAGCCGGTTCTTTGTTAACATATTCATAGAAAAATAAATTAATAGCAAACAAAGCAAAAGTGATTTGCTCGATGTAAAAGGTAAGGCCTTTACATCGACGAAGTAATGGAACGAAGCACCGAAAACTAGTTTGTGCATTAAAAACCATATTCAATGTTTTCATTAAAACTGTTTGAATCTTAAAGGGCTAATTTAAAAGTAATCTGCCTGGCATATATGCTTATGCTATTTTTTAGATATCTAATGAATGATCGCTGTGAAAAAATGTAAATGAATGACCGTTGTAATCAAAAATTCAATAAAGTTTAATATGTTAGTATGTATGTTGGTCATCTACCTGGTAGTGAATAAACCTTCCTGGCTTTCTATGAAAATATCTTATATTTATCTATGACAAGAACTTCTGTTGGTCTTCTCCAAAATCAATTTTAAATTAAATTTTTTTAAACACTGATATAAGACACCTTGGTGTCATCTATAAGAAATATTTTGTGGTCTTATATATTAAAATCATTGGTGCCTCTTAAACAACATTCAGTGTTCTATGAGAATTTGGTCCATAATAAAAACATATTCTATGCTTAGACATTCCGCTTTAAAACGAGTATACTTTCATGTCTTATTTAAAGAGATCTTCTAGCCTGTTATTATTTTTACCTTATTTTGTGTTCTTATATATAAAAATAATTTGTGCATTCCAAAAACCCTTTGGGCTTCTATGAAAATACCTTTTGGTCCGCAATAAGAACATATTCTATGCCTAGGCATTCACCTATTTAGGAGTACATCTTCGTGTCATCTGTCATTATCTTGTATCCCTTCTTCATTCTGTACCTTATATTCCCCTTTGAAAAGATTTTATGAAGCGAGAATATCTTCTCAACTTCTATTAAAAATAAGTAATTTATTTATCGCTTTATATAAGGTAATTTTTTATCGAAGAGGTTTCGAATTCAATATTGATAAAATCGGTTATACAATTAGCTTTAAATTAAATGTAGAAACTTATAAAATATTGACCCTTTGTGGGGGAGGTATGAGAAGGAGATATATCCTTGGTAAAGGTAATAGGTTGTGCAATGTTTGGTTCAAATCGGAAATTATTTTCGCCTAATATTTATTTTATAAATATTAAAGAAGTTGACCCCATTGTGGAGGAGGTGCCAGGCAAAGTATACCAAATATTCCCATATTCGGAATTGATCTAGGCTTGATAAAGATTATTATATTCGTGCAATGTTTGGTCCAAATCGTACATTCAATTCACCTGATATTGGATTTATTTAGGTACCAGTAGCATGGGACCAATAGGTATCACAATAGTTTTTACAAAGTTTGGTTAAAATCGGAACATTTTGTGGGGGAGTTACCAGAAGGAGTAGACCGATATTCCTTATCTTCGACTAAATTTTGAAGAAATATTACGATGTGCAAAGTTTGCATAAAATTTTTCGATGAGTCACATTTTTGCCATATCAAAATGTGTATAGCCATAAGGTTGAGGGTAAAAAACCTTCCCGACTTCTATGTGAATACTTCCGCGGCTTTTGCTTTAGCAGAACCTTCTGCTCTTATATATGTATACAGAGGACCATCTGTCTATACTCTTATATGAAAAAACCTTCCTTACTCTTAACAATACACCTTCTGGAGGGGATTTGGTCTGATATGCTTGATGTTCTATGAGAAACATTCAGGCCTTTTATAAGAAAAATTTGCTATGATAAAACTATAAAATATTCCAAGAGATGGATGGATCTTCTATGACACGACCTTCACATCCTCTATGGGTAGGCGGTCTGTTCTTCGTTTCTCCTAAGAATAATTATAATGAGTCGGAGTAGAATGGTGTCTTCATAGACGAACTGAAGGAAGTATTTATAGATGACCTGAAGACGTACTGAAGGGAGTCTTTGTAGACGAGCTGAAGGGAGTCTTTATGGACAAGCTGAAGGGAGTCTTTGTAGACGAGCTGAAGGGAGTCTTTATGGACAAGCCGAAGGGAGTCTTTGTAGACGAGCTGAAGGGAATCTTTATAGACGAGCTGAAGGGAGTCTTTATAGACGAGCTGAGGGGAGTCTTTATAGACGAGCTGAAGGGAGTCTTTATAGACGAGCTGAAGGGAGTCTTTATAGACGAGCTGAAGGGAGTCTTTATAGACGAGCTGAAAGGGAGTCTTTATAGACGAGCTGAAGGGAGTCTTTATAGACGAGCTGAAGGGAGTCTTTATAGACGAGCTGAAGGGAGTCTTTATAGACGAGCTGAAGAGAGTCTTTATAGAGGAGCTGAAGGGAGTCTTTATAGACGAGCTGAAGGGAGTCTTTATAGACGAGCTGAAGGGAGTCTTTATAGACGAGCTGAAGGGAGTCTTCCATAGAGGAGCTGAAGGGAGTCTTCCATATAGGAGCTGAAGGGAGTCTTTATAGACGTGCTGAAGTGGGTCTTTATAGACGTGCTGAAGGGGGTCTTTATAGACGTGCTGAAGGGAGTCTTTATAGACGAGCTGAAAGGAGTCTTTATAGACGAGCTGAAAGGAGTCTGTATAGACGAGCTGAAGGGAGTCTTTATAGGCGAGCTGGAGGGAGTCTTTATAGGCGAGCTGGAGGGAGTCTTTATAGGCGAGCTGAAAAAATTCTGAAGGGAGTCTTTCTAGACTGGCTGAAGGCAGTCTTTATATTGAGATGGAGTGGGAGTTTTTATACACGAACTGAAAAGAGTCTTTATTATTTTTATTTTATTTATGTTGTTGACTTATATGATTTTTAGGGTCTGGAAAGGATTTTATGTATTTTTTTAATGTCCACCTCATGGTAGAGGTTATGAAAATCCCGAATTTAACTGCATTAGAAGCCAAAATATTAAGAATATTTGTGATTCATGAGTATTGTAAATATGTGGTGCATATTCAAACATTTCTAAAATGGTCGAGACCATGGCCTAATTAATAAAGTCTACCGGGAGGCGAATTCGAAGACTTCTTTGACTGCCAAATTTATTTTTCAAAGAAAAACAAACAAAAAATATTTTTATTCGAACCAAAATATGCGTGCGTATTTTGAATTTTCATCCTGCTCTGGTTGGTATTTTGCGATTAAAAAGTTGACAGCAGGAGAAAACAAAGGTATGAATTCACCAACCGGTAGACCTTATTTAGTAGACCATTGTCGAGACCTTTATATGGAGACTATATCACTGTAAATTGTTTACTAGCTGAACTAAGCTAAACATTCCGTTTTTATGTATTCTTTGAGAAAAAAATTTCTTAGAATGCAATCGGGACTTCTGTAGATTTTTATGAAAAAAAAAATTCTTGACTTTAATGTGAAGAACTTTTCTATAAAAAAATACTAAAAATGTCAAAAGAAGCAATTGTAACGAAATTAGCCTCAAGATAAAGCTCTGCAAAAGATGAATGTCTATACCTAAAAATAGTTGTACACTATACACCTGGAAATATTCACCGAAAACCCCATAAAGTATATTTAGTCTGGATCAGAATAAAATTACTATAATAATTTTCCCTTTTTGGTATACCGCCGATATTTAGTATTTTAGGAATTTTGGAAAATTATTTTACCGAATTTGATCTTATCGATTAACGAAAACAAAAATTCCAACGTGATTAGAATACACGCCATAGTGCGATATGAACAAAAATGTGGACTTATAATTTTTCACATATTTTTCCGCCTCCATCATTTGATGCTAATACAGTTTCCGAAGCGACAAATGATATAAAAAGCAGAACTTTACGTAGTTTTCTCTAGTTTAATTTTCTTCTGCTTAAATATGGTGTTAAAAGTGTATTAAGAAAATGTTTATAGGTTTTTTTCTTTTTTCATGTAAAATACAATTCTTGGCATCAACAATAAATGCTACATACCGCATGTTAAACTATTTTATTTTATATAATTTTTAAATTAGAATTTTAAATATTATTTTTTATATTTAATTCACCAATTGATTTTAAAATAAATTTTTATATTGGCAATAATGCTGTCATCGAAGGAATATTTAATAAATCACTTTTATTTTCCCTCACTTATTTTTTTGTTTTTGCATTTCAACCATTATTTATTTATTTATGGATTATAATATTTTCACTTTGTTTGTTTTTACACCACTAAAGGAAAATAACAACAACAACAGCAAAAATTGCATTTGCATTTGAATAGGAAAAACAATAAAATTTGTAAAATAAACACGAAACCAAATGCACAACAATAAAATGCAACAAAATTCAAAAGCTATAAACAAAAAACAAAAAAAAGAAACAAACATTCGAAAGCATTGCACAATTTGAATTTTTGGATTACTATTTTTTTGTTTCAATTTGTTTTTTATTTTCACTGCACTTTTACTGCATTTCAAAATAAACAATCATGTGCATTTTATATTAACGCCTATCACATTGGCAGACCGACAGACAGACACTTCGATCGATTCGAATTTTGTAATCCACATACATGTGATGCAATTCTACTTTTACATATATTCATAATTAAACATAAATTGGCTTTTAATCTTTTTCTGTTGTTTGACATACTTTTTATCACTTCTTGCTCACGACAATAAAATCTCCACTCAATAGGCTCGTAAGAAAAGCTTTTAACTTGAAACGCGCACGTTCACTTCTAACTTCGAAACAGAACTAAAGTTACTACCGCCTAAGAAATCAAATCAAACCAAAAAAAAAAAAAACAAAAATCATACGCTGCGCATGCGCTTTAACAACGACCGCCAAATGTCAGTCAGCCAGTCTCATTGACTTAACTGGCTGGCTGGTAATTCCATAGATAGCTCAACAAAAACTAGTAACAGCAACAACAACAATATTTATATTAGCGTATAATGAACCACTTATAGTTAGCAGAATGAGCAGCAGCAGTAGTGGTGGTGGTCGCAGAAGAAGAAGTGAATTCCAAGACATGAGACTCATGTACTCGCTCCCAAAATCGTTGTCGTTACATTTATTCATTGTAGAGCCCCACCAACTACTCCACAACATTATAGATACTTCCACACAGATACTCATCCATACATGGACAGTGGGAAAACATTCAATTTTGTGGAGACTTTTTGTTCATGGCGCGCGCTCCAGTACATAACAAGTTTGGTTTTTAGTGTGGCTGACTGGCTGGCTGGTAGGTTGGTTGGTTGGCTTGCTGTTTGTTTACATTTATTAGATTCGTGTTTTTGTTTTGTTTTCATATTCGCTTGCTCTATGGGTATTACCAAATAGCTGAGAGCGCAGCATTATTTTCATGTGAATGGACTGACTGACTGTCTGCATGACAAGCCAGTCATTGTATGTCGATGAGTGTATTCATATAAGGGAAGTAGCACGCTAATAAATATATTTTTTAAACATTGCTGTAGGTCAGTTCAGCAATGTGGAGACTTGCTAACTGAATATCTGTGTGTCATCCATCAAAAAAGGGAACGTATTCATGTAGACTTTATTAATTGTGTTAATAGGTGTATCAGCCAGTTAGCTGCGCAGCCGCACTAAATGCATATGCATGCATCAGGTGTGGTGCATCCATGCATGCATCTTCCTAAATTGCATAATATCACGTAACCTAATGGATACTTGAGAAGCCGCTGAGAGGTATATGGGTCGTTTGCCTTTTTTACTACACAATTTAGGTTACTAATGCGAATGCCATAATTAAGGAAATGAATAGAGAAAGAGGGGCATGTAGATGCAAATGGAAAAACATGTAGATTTATAGGAGTCAGAAGATTTTTTATTTTTTATAGAAGGTAAGATACCTTCTTATAATAGATCAGAATTTCATACACATTTTCACATAACCCACCAAACTCCCAAAGTTTGTCCGATTGAGACTGAATTTGGCTTAGGTTACAAAATTGAGTTTAGACAATCACTGATTTCATTGAAATCGCTTCAAATTTAGATATAGCTGTCATGTATATTTTCATGTTATAATTCCCATTTAAGGGCTCTGGTCCATTTTAGACATTTTGATTTCAAACAGAATCCCTTGACCGTTATTATTTGTCTTTTTAACATTTACTACATAAAACCAGTGAGCGGAGAAGTATAGTCGGACGGGGCCGACCATTTGATACTCTACAAAACCTCCACGAAAATTTAACGGTGTGTGGTTGTATATTCTGAGCTTGGACAATATTCGCGATATTTGCACCCTCTTGACCGAGTACATACGAAAAAAAATGGTTACCAATTTAAAGGTCAACTACTCCTCTTGGATATGCATACTATCAACTTCTCGGGTCAATGTCCTTCAGGAGTAAATAAATACGCTATAGAATAAAAATGTTGTAATTTTTCACACAAAAGTCTGATTTCATTTGACCCGCTAAATATTGACTGATCTTTATCAAAACGGGCATTCTTATTTTTTGGCCCGATCCCCTTCTCCATGTAAAAATTCGCGATGTCTGGGCCATAATTGCGGCCTCTGGAGCGACCAGAAAATCAGACAGAAATAAAGTTATTGGTCCATTTCATCCCCTAAATATTAACCGCTCTTTACCAAAAACAATAGGGGTCTTCATTATAACTTGTAAACACGATACAGGTCACAGTTATAAAGCAATCTTCACGACGCAAACTTCGCGAATTTTTACATGGAAACGGGGATCGGACCAAAAAATATGCAGGCCTGTTTTGATAAAGATCGGTCAATGTGAACCCTGACTTTTGTGTGAAAAATTACAAAAATTTTATTCTATAACATATATATTTAATCCTGATGGGCATAGACCCGAAAAGTTCATAGTATATCCAAGAGGATGTTGACCTTTAAATTGATACCAATTATATTGTCGCATGTACTCAGATGCGGGAGTTATACTTAAATGTTTACAGGTGCTTACGCATTCATATATTATTTATTAACCTATTACCACACTAGAGGGCGAAAATATGCCGCTTATCGCTTTGAAATTTTGCCTGAGCATCCTCGTATGGTCAAAGACAACGTCTTTAATTTTCGGTGATGATCAGATAATAATATTGGGATGAGGTGGACCGAAAACTTGCCATAATGGAAAGCCGAGCATCACAACACAACCCACGTTGAAGGGAATTTGGACAAGTAATTAGAAGGGTTTTACTGAATATTAGTAATATTTGTTGACCTCTAGTCGATCAAGAGGCTGCAAATACAGAGATATATTGTCAAAACTCAGAATATAGAACTACAGGAAGTTATATGGTCGGCCCGTCCGTCTATACTGCCCCGCTCACTGGTGTTTTCTATAGAAAAAATTGGTAAGCCCGTAAGGACTATTTTTTCTATAAAAAAAATTGTCAATCCTTCGGACTATTTATTATATTATTTTTTGTTTTTGTTTTGGAAAACAATTCATTAGTCCACCAGGACCATTTTTTCTATAGTAAAAAATTCGTCAATCCCATGGAGGGATCCGATCTGTCCGATGTAGACAACATTTTGCACAGCTTACTGAAGTATGGGAAGTAGTAATGTATGCGAAGTTTTGTTGAAATCGGTACAGATTTAGATATATCGCCCATATATAGTATCGCCCAATTTTATGTAAATAATGCACGAAATTCCCAATATTTGTCCGATTGGGATACAATTGAATCATGAATGATGTGTGTTAAGGTTTGTTGAAATAGGTTCATATTTATATATAAGTCTTATGTATATTTTCGTCCGATTTTATGTAAATGGTGCACCGAAGAGCTATTTTTTCGATTTACACGAAATTTGGCAGAGGATATTACATTGAGTTTAGAGTTATGGGTATTAAAGTTGCAAAAAAAGTATGTAATGGTTGCTCAATACATAATTTTGATCGATTTCATTCAAATGGTACACCAAAGACTCCAATCTGTCTGTTTTACATGCAATTTTTCATTGATTTCAGAATGATATGTGTATGTTTAAAATATCTATGTAGATCACACATTTAATTTCGCGCGATTCCATCTCAATGGTCCTCCAAAGATGCTATGTCTGTTCTAGGAAATTAGCATCTCTTGTATGTACCCAAAGTGGTGAAGGGTATCATACAGTCGGTCCCGTCAGTCCCTCAGGACTATTTTTTATAGAAAAATTCGCCAATCCGTTTTTGACTATATTTTTGTATTTTGGGAAAAATGCATCACTGTATTTCACAGTCTGTCAGGATTAGTATTTCCTTAGTCAATCAGGACTACTTTTCACATATAAAACAAAAACTAGGTCAGTACTATTTTTTATAGAAAGCACAAATTATCAGTCATCCAGAACATTTTTGTATTATAACATCAGTCCTATTTTTGCTTATAGAATATTTATTTATTTTTTTTTATTATAGAAAATGTCAGTCTGCCAGGACTAGTTTTGTTAAGGAACGAAAGGATTTTTTCTCTAAGAGATCGCAATCGGATGGTCTAGTGAATTGTACAGAAAAAACGATGGTTTTTGCTGATTGCTTAATTTTATTAAATTTTATACTAAAGTTTACATCATTTTATTAATAAAATTTAATAATATGATCAACAATATCATAAAACATCATTTACACATTACAATGCTTTGCATAAATGTCAAAGTTGTTGTTGCTACTGATGGTGATGTACTTCACAAAATAACAACAACAATCAGTACAAGTTTCTATCACAAACAGAAACAACAGCAACAATAAAAAACCTGCCTCTTTTAATTATGATTTAAACATTCAAGTGTTTTTAATTAAAACATTTTGTTAAACTATTACAACACGACGACGACTACCTGAACATTGTTACATACAAATAACAGCAACACATTTAATAACAAAAAAAAAAAAACATAACAAAACAACCACAACATTAACACGCGACAGTGTTTTTTTGTACACTTTGTTTCCCAGTGGCAAGTGACGGTTGCAAAAAAAGCAAAAAAATTAACAACAAATCTGAAGTGATGGCATCTGAATAAAAACACAAAACTAAACAAAAAAGGTGAAAAATTGTAACAAACTCAAATAATTTATGAAAAACATAACTATGTAATGTGTGTGTATTGTTTTTTTATATTATAAAATAAAAGTACCTGATTTATGAAAAAAAACTAGTGATATTGTACTTAGTTATTTCACATTGTTTGTTAAATATCTAAAATATTTATATCAATTGGGTCAATCGCGAAATCATGCTTAAGTTTATTTTATATATTCTTTTTATACCCTTCATGACACTGTGGTAATAGGCATTATGTCTTTGTGCATACGTTTGTAACAGGCAAAAAGAATCGAGATAGACACCCGGTCCCTTTTGAGAATATGCATAAAATCACTTTTTGAGTCGATTTATGCATGCCAGTTCACCTGTCCGTCTGTTGATGTTTAATTGTAAACAAAATACTGGTCACATTTATAATCCGATTTAGATGAAATTTGGTACAGCTCATTTATTAGGCCCAAGGACGAACCCTATTTAAATTAGGAAAAATCGGTTCAGATTTACTAATAGCTCCCATATATATTTTCGTCCGATGTTAATGGTTCACCAAAGTCCCTGTATATCTTTCGATTTGCACAAATTTTGGCATAGCGTACTGAAAAGGATCTACAATGTTGTGTGCCAAGTTTCGTGAAAATCGGTTCAAATTGAGATATAGCTCTCTTATATATTTTTGTCCAATTTTATGTTAATGTTGCACCAATGTCCCTACATTTCTTTTGATTTACACAAAATTTGACATAGCGACTGATGTATGTTGATTTTCGTAAAAATCGGTTTAGATTTAGATATAACTCCCATATTTATTTTCTTTCGATTTAATGTAAATGGTGCACCTAAGTCCCTATATATCATTCGATTTGCAGGACATTTGGCATAGCGTACTGATTTGAGTCTAGAATGATGAGTGCTATGTTTCGTGAAAATCGGTTCAGATTTAGTAATAGCTCCCATATATATTTTCGTCTGATTTAATGTAAATGGCGTACCAAATTCTCTATATATCTTTGGGATGTATGCTAACTTTCGTGAAAATCGGTTTAGATTTCGATAGAGCTCCCTATATATTTTCGTCCGAGATCGCGTAAATGGAGCAACAAAGCATCTTGTTTTGCAAAAAAATTGTCATAGCGTTGTGAATTGAATCTAGAATGATGTGTGCTTAGTTTTGTGAAAATCGGTTCAGATTTAGATATAGCACAGCTTTCATATAAAATGTCGACCTATGGCTGATTGAGATTGTATTTTAAACAGTGCAGCATACCGATTTGAATCGATTTACAACATTTAACATAGGCTGCAAATGACATGTGTAGGGATTCATGTATCGCCAAAAATTCGTCAATACGTCTGGACTATTTTTTTCTAACGATTTTTTTTTTTACAAAAAGGAAAAAAATCGTGAGGAAGTCAGGCAGTTTTTCCTATAGAAAAAAAATCGTGAGGATGTCTGCCGTTTTTTCTATAGTAAAAAATGTGAGGATGTCATGCCATTATAAAAATATAGAAACAAACCATGAGGACGTCAGCCCGTTTTTTATATACAAAAAAATTGTGAGGGCGTCAGGACTGTTTTTTTTATAGAAATGAAAATTGAGGACATTTTATACCAGAGTCAGGTATATTTCCAGCCAAATCCGCAACAACGTTCTTAACTCTATAGAAAAAAAAATATTTTTTCCATAGAAACAAGTTGCAGGTTCGTGAGGACTATTTCTTCTATAGAAAAATATTTCTAAATATAAATTTCTTGTAAAAAATGCTACAAAATATTCAAAAGACTGAAAATTGGACGGGATATTTAGGGACATTAGGTTATGTTAAAACATAGACACATATTCAGTCACTTACGTGTGGAAATACGGCTAAAACTATAATACATCATTACTTGGACGTGCATTTTTATGGGACTATTTTAAAACATGGATCTACATCGAAAAGTGTCTGCAAAACTTTGCATTCATTAAATCATTAAAAATGACTATTACGCCAATTCTACATTAATTCGAAAGATGGAACCCATCGGCGCACTCCGTCTGGTATCTCCCTCTCAAAGTAACAAAATTTTGAAAATTTTAATAGATTTGGTCACATTTCAGTTATGGTGGATATGTATTTATTTAGCAAATTTAAAAAATAACATTTGTAACATAACATGCTATTAACAGCTTTTACATTTACATCTGTTAAAATATCCCCCGCTTTCCATTGGATTTTCCAATGACAACGTCTTCGTGTTTATTCCAAAACACTTGTTGATTTATTTTGTTTACTTCGATGAGACACACTCCACATAAAGAGAAACCCCGAAGATTTTCACCACAGTCCAATGCGCAGACGCATATCCTGAAGCCACTCTCATCCAATCGTTGACAATTGTATAAATATCCATGAACTTCGTTGAATTCATGCATTCCGCTACTGGCGGGCAACATGGAGTAATGATGTAGTATTAAACATAAAAGTAGGATATATTGCGTTGAAAAAATGCTCACTGGGAATACTACGATACAACTTCTTATAAATAAAGAAGTGTTATTTATTTATAGTTTGCATGTATTTCTTTGGCTTCAAATAAATTTATTACAATGTTATTTTTACAATTTTACACTAAGTTATATTTTTTTATCAACATTTATATATTAAGTATTTGAAAAAGGCTGTTTAACTTCGAAAACTGATTTTTTATTTGAGATAATAAAGAAACATACAAATGTTTTTAGTTAATTAAACATCATTATAATTTATTTATATTTTCAGTTACACACAATGCGGACGAAATGCATTTCTACAATCAAACTATCATAACATACAGAACTATACAGACATTTCAGAACTGTATAAATAAAGGTATGAATCTACAATAATTTAAGCAATGAAAAAAACACATATCATAAATTTTATTATTTTTGATTTCAAACATAACCAATGACAGGGTTAGTTTTTTTTCATACACTTATTTTGGAAACGTGATTGCGGTTATCTATGATTTGTAATAGAAACCTATATTCTGTTCATATATTTATTACATTCATTTTCAAAATCTGTTACACGGGATTTTACTTTTTGGCACAGAATGAAGCTCATTGCCTGGGGGTGTAAATTCCTTATTTTTGTAAAACATATCCGCCTTCTATCTAGAGTCCATGTGACACAAGACGATATTTTTTGACCTCCACATATTTTACAAAAATGTGGCTTAACAGATTTTCATAGGGTCCCCAAAAACAAGAAATCGGCAATCCCATATTTTCATTGTCACTTTACCCCTGATCATGGCTCAGAAACCATATATCTACGTACACTAATAAAGTTCAAATAAATTTGAGATTATGAAGAAATGTCAGATTCATCTCAAAAATTTACCATAAATAACTAGCTCTCGTAAATTTAATTTATTCGCGGGAAACAGACCCGAATACATAGATATTTTGATCTGGATTTCAATAACTGATTAAATTTATGTGAATATAATCATACCAACAAAAAAGTTCATAACTCAAAAACTGGACCTATGATGGCAGGGTTCTTTATATACTCACCAAGGACTCAACAAGAAATTCTTTTTATAATGCTACCTACAATTTTCCACGATAGACCCCGAAATGTGGTTTCGTAAATATATTATTATTATTACTCTGTTCGCATGATATCCGATATGTGTTTTTATACCTTCCACCATACGATGGAGTGTATATTAAATTTGTCAATATTCACCGGACACCCCATAAAGTATATATTCTTGATAAAAGTAAAATTTTGTGTCTATTGAAATCATGATAGAGATCGCAATATTTGATATACAGCTTTGCACTGACATTTAGTTATAGTCCCCATGCAACGGTACTCCCAAATAGTTTTTCAACAGAATTGGTTCAATTGGTTCTCACTGGGCATCGAATCTTCCTACCGATTATCAATATTTGTCCGCTTTTTAAGGTACCCCCGGTTTTTGAGTGTTCTAGAAAGTTTTTAAAGAGAATCAGCTGTAAATTGGTATTTTGGATTTAGTTTGATCATCAGATCCGCCTACGAAAAAATCAATCCATTATTTTTATATGAACTATAGGACTTTATTTAACATGCATTGTATGATTTGTTGCCATTTTAAAGGTGACTTTATAATGCCTCTCTCATAGAAGTCCTGCTCTCTATTTGCAGAAAAACTCTATAAATCGATTTTCATAATACCAAAATTTTATACCCTACACAACTATGTTGTCAGGGTATTATAGCTTTGTGCAGCCCCAAAAGTTTGTAACGCCGCAAAATATTGGTCATAGACCCACCTTTAAGTATACCGATCGTCATATCTCGACTAGCTTAGTCGATCTAGAATAAGTATGTCTGTTTTGATAAACATCGGCCAATACTTAGCGGGTCAACTGAACCCTGACTTTTGTGTGAAAAATTACAAAATTCCTATTATATGGGGTATATATTTGCACCTGAAGGTCCTAGACCCAAGAAGTTGATAGTATGTTCAAGAGGAGTGGTTGGCCTTTAAAGTGATACCAATTATATTGTCGTATGTATTCGGATGCGGGACTTAAACATAAATATTTACAGGTGCTTACGTATTCATATAGTACGGAAATATAGCGCTGATCGCTTGAAATTTTCCATGAGGTTCAAGTTATGGTCACCGACAACGCCTATAATTTTCGGTGATGATCAGATAATACTTTTGGGATGAAATGGACCGAAAACTTATTTTTTGGTTTTTTTTTTCGAGTCGATCTATAGGCCAAAATTGAAAGCCGAATCTGAACAAGTGATTAGAAGGGCTGTACTGAATTCTTGTAAAATTTGTTGACCTCTAGTCGGGCAAGAGGTTGTAAATATCGCGAAATATTGCCCAAGCTCAGGATATAGAACCACAGAAAGTTATAGTTGTGTAGGGTATCATATGGTCGGCCCCGTCCGACTGTACATGTGTGTGGCCTAGCGTTGTCCTGGTGGAGCACGACACCTCACTTGTTGGCCAATTCTAGCCGTTTCTGGTCAATTATTAATGGTTTAAAAAAGTTTTATGGTCAATTTTTAGTTCCTGGGCGATGTTACTAACATGCCCGTCAACTTCGATCATTACTCCGATTTTATCGACATTTTCGACGACCGGCCTAACTGTGCGAGGTGCATCTTTAACATCAAAAATTCCTGAACGGAATCTATGAAACCAAAATTGCACATACTTGATTGTTACAGTATCGGAACCATAAACACCATTCACAATTTTAGCCGCTTGACTTGCATGTCCGCCTTTGTCAAAGAAAAAACTGTAAAATGTACCGAATTTTCTCGTTGTTCACTTCCATTCCATAACACCCTGTAACTCACAACTGAATGCACCAAACGAAAAACATCAACATATTTTTTACTGGGAAATGTCACCAATTAGGAATGAGCATAAATCTTGTTTGAAATTGTTTGATCGATAATTTACGAGAAATCTGTCATGTCAGTACAGCCATTTGCCGAAAATAATGGATTTATTTTTCCCAAACCTAATATTTTTATGATAAAATGGACCAGCAACTTTATTTTGGTCAGTTTTTCTAGTCTCTCTAGAAGTCACAATCATGACCCGACATCACAAAACTTAACACGGAGAACTAGAGTAAGAACGTGTCAAAAGTCCGAAAAGCTTGCCAATAATTAAAATAAATAGTGTTGACTTTTAGTCTAAGTATTGAATTTAATCTTGACTTTTAATCTTTACTGATTAAATATGAGAGATATACTAAAATATATATTCGCATATGATACATTATTATGCTAGAGGTTGCAAATATCTCGGATATTTGCAGGATTTTGATTTTTCTTCACAGATAATTAATGTTGAACAGTATTTGTGTAGGGTACCATATGGTCGGCCCCATCCACATATACGTTTAATCGGCTTCTTATACTTCCGTTTAATCGGTTTATTATATATCGTGACATCTTCCTTTGAATTATAATATAGACTTAAACGGCATATATTATTACTTTTTACGAGGTTAACCTGCTTTATGAGGATTTATTTGACATATATGCAAAGGAATTGACAATTGAAACCCACTGGGTTAACGAAATCCGGTTAAATGTAAACGTACTATTACTGATTTTTATTTTACTGAAGATCTAAATATTAATTTTATTTATTTATTTTTTTCAAAGAGTATAAGAATTTCAAAATGTTCGTATGTTTGTCATACAATACCCCGCTTCCTTATTGTTACCAAAAAGCCTTTTGTTTAGGCTATTTTCTTAATATACCAAACTTATTAGTTTTTTTAGTTGTATTAAATGTTTCAGTTCTCCTTTTTTCGGAATTTATATTCATTCCTATCATTTTGAGCGGTAGTAAATTCATAGAACTACATGAGACCCTAAACAAAACGATAATAACAACAACGAGAGAATATTGCGAAGAACCTAAGAAAACTGTTTCACTTTCATTATCCTTTTTGGTAATAACAAAAGAAACAACAAAAAATGAAAAGACAATCCATAAAAACGACTACAGCTTGGTAGCACTTGAAGTACGACTACCAACAACCAAGTACGATGATTACGTTCTGCTTTGTTACATTTTTTCTAATTTTATGAAGTTTACTACCACCACGTTCCACTATATCCTCGACGCATAAAAACGCACAAACACACACACATTGCCATTTTTTCCAAATCATCGTATATGAATGAACATAGTTTCTCTTTATGTGGGAATGTGTGTGTGTTTCTTACGAACTTCAATATTTTATATGATTTTATGAATATTCCCGTTCATATTTTTGCACCAGCCAACCGTCTGAATGAATAGCAGTTAAGCCATCCTAGAGAAGATGGTTCTGGTATGGGGTTGTGTAGATTGTTGTTGTTGCTTGAAAGGCGGATGTGTAGTTTGTCATTTATAAGGAAATTATTACTACCGTTGTTCGTTGGGCGAAAATGTGGTGAGGTAGGTTTATGCGTGTGGACACAAATCCCACACACACACAAGAACCCACCCAGACACTTGCACAAAAAATATGGGAAGGCATCTCGAGTTCTTCACGTACGTTTACGTATACGCGTTATTATCTCGTTAAAGGAATAGCATAGCATCGTAGTATAGTGTGTGTGTGTGTGAAATATAGGCAAAGAGATATTCATACTAGGAATTATGTTTTTTGTTTGTTGCGTGTTGGTTGTCCCTTCTTTCAAAACTAGTTTGTTTTTCGGCTTCTCATCATATTTTCTGTTTGCTCTATGAGTTTTACAAAGCGTGAAATTAAATTTCATTTACTTATTCATGACAATATTCATAAGAATGCGATTCGGAAATCTTTTCGGAACAAAATTTGCCTTTATAGAGATTGTTTTCATTTTATGCATATACAAATATTTGATGTGAAATTTAGTTTTATATATTTTTGGTAGAATCCCTTTTTAAACTAAGTGGCTATTGTTGTTGTAGATTTCAGTTTAGCTTTATGCGATTTTCGTGATTCTCCTCCGTTAATATTTTATGGTGATGATGGATTTGTTTGTAATAAAATTAAAATGTATTTACTTAAATCATTCAAGATTTTGGGTTTAAATATAAGTATGGAAATATGGCGGGCCTTACACTTGTTGAAAAACTTTGTCTGCTGGGACATCCTCTTTGGTAATTATATGCAGATAATATGATGAAGTGGGGTCCTGATGCAGGTATACACTAACAAATTGACCATGCTTTGACTTCTTGTCATTCTCCTTCTTATCGCATCAATAGGCTCGCTTTTATATGCCATTTGAGCTGAGGCACCTCCATCCATTAACAGTTCCGTGTACTGATGATATAGCTCGTGGTAAATTCGACACCAATATTCATCATCGACGCAGATCGACCCATAGATCTTTCGGATACAGTTTCTCTCAAACACTCTAAGAGATGCCTCATCTGCTTGCGCAAGTACCCATTCTTCAGATTTATATAGGGTCTGGCAAGAGGTGGTCTTGTTTCGGAATTTCTTAATTGGACCATAATGATACTGTTGGTCAATATTCCTTTTTTATTCCAAATCTCATATATGATGTCATTTGTTTTATAAATATAGATAAAATCTCTAACTACCTCTGAGTCTATGATGATTGGTTGCCAGAACCACTTTATACCGACTCCTTGGTTTGCCCACCATGACGATGTCATCGGCGTTTTGTTTTGTGTACAGAGTACCATTTGCAATTGCCTTTGTGTGACCTTTTCCAGCTAGATGTTAAATAGGTCACACGATAGGCTGTGACCTTGTCCCTTCCGACTTTAACTGCTGATCTTGTACCTGCGTAGCCGTATCAGCAAATAAGATTACCATATATGTCCATATATAGGTGAGGCTACTGTAAAAAAAACTAGTACTAGTTAGCAAACTGAACTCCTGTGGTGAGATCTAAACCACTGTGATTTTATTGCGGATCACCAATTGCTTGCGTATCATTAGAGAAATGTCCACTATCTTGCGGCAGAGCAGAAAGATCAGAAATATTGTCGTCGCGCTCGACCTTTTAAATCAGAACATTTTAAATATGGGTAATTATTATTATTTTTTAATATTAATGTAATATCATTTTATTTCAAAACCACAATTTTCCGACATATTGCTCCCCAATAAAAATAAAATCCGTACGATTCAACTAAAGTATTCAAAAAATGTAAGTTAAAAATGATTTAAATTAAATACAAAGCTACTCTCACAAATGTTTGATATAGCCCGGTTAATGCGTTACTGCGTTAACTACTTGCATTATTTCAAAGTGCATTCAAATAATTCTGACAACATCTACCTTTGTTTTAAAGTTCATCATTAAAAATATATAGTCAAGAAATGGGACAACAGCTATTTACTTTGAGGTACATATGCAAAAAGCCAACAAACAATCAACATTTTTTGTAACAGAGAAAAAACAGCATTCTATTGTTTTTCAACAGATTACCAACAAGGATAAAAACTAAAAACAGTTTACTGGCCTTAACTTTTAATAAATTGCCTGCTGTAAATGAAAGGTCCCTCACAAAACATATTTCATTTTTTCGTTTTTGTTTTTTCTTTTTGTGAAAATCCAAAAGAAACCAAAACTGCCACTTATACTGTCCCCCCAAAACCCAACACCCATCACACTGTCATCTACTGCACCTCTTTGCACCTTCTTTATGGCTATGCTGATGATGATGATGGCCTTTTGCCACAACACTTTGCTTAAGTACAATACATCTAAGTAAATTTTCAGCCACTTAAGAATTCAGCAAAGGCAAGAAGTAATTCAAGTACTTACTCACCCAAAACCCAACCCCAGAAAAAAAAAAAACTGAAACACTCTCATTGCTCACTTTAGATTTTGTCGTTTCATTTTTTGTTTTCTCTTGCTCATCTACTTTTTAATTTACCTAGAAGGTTCTTTTGAACATAAGCCGGAAGTCATGATGCAAAACAGTAAAGAAAAATTATATTTTTTGGTTTGAAAGGAAGTTGTAGCCAAAATTATTTCTTACCAGGAGTGCTACTGTTTTGGGCGAGAAAGAAAATTAAAAATATTGTTTGCAGTTTTGCAAAATGTTGAACTAGAATAATATTTATTGTTGGTTGTAGAAGTAGTTATATGATTCGTCTTTAGAAGTATGTCTGTATTTTACTTAAATTACTTAAGGAGCTGACTCACTAATTCATCTGTGTTGAGAAATTGCCCAGGAAGTATCTGGAAAATGTCTATTAGAGTCACATTAAGTAGGTAAGGCGGGATCATTACGAAAGATATTTGTTTACAAACGTTTGGCCCAAAACTGTAGCCTTCTCCTTGATAAAAACTTATACTAGACGAACAGATATAGATATATTTATTCAGCTAGTCGAAATATTAGAAAGTTATATTAGTATGAAAAATAATATCATATACATCTGGAACTATATCTATATGTAAAACTATATGAACCAAGCTTACTTATGATTTGCTAATTTTTGTTGGATTTACAAATCATCTTTTCGATGGGATAACGTCGCACTATGTCTCGAGTTCATATTAACAGCGGCCAAAAATAGAATGAGTTGACGTAGGTGAAAGAAAAATATGGATTGATCGGACCAATAATTGGCATAACTGCCATATAAAGGGTCTTGTATTTTTCACTCTTTTTAAGCTCCAACCAAATTCGATGAAAATTGGCATATTGCATCTACTTAGATCTATGAGGTAATTCGCAAAAAACTAGGTAGATCGGACCAAGATTTGGTATAGCTCCCATATAAAGGGTCTTGAATTTTTTTACTCGTTTAGCCTATAAAATCGTTAATTTACAACCAAATTCGATGAATATGGGCAGATTTCATCTCCGTCGCACTATGTCGCGAGTTCATATTAACAACGACCAAATATGTCGTAGCTGGATGACATTTTGTACGTGTGCTTATTATTGGCCTGGAAAGAAACCTGCAAGGAATGTAGTAATGTCGGATGAGTCCGACTATATGATATCCTTTACAACTTTGACATCCTAATATACCTCGCATTTTTGAAGGACCATTGGCATGGAATTGTACTAAATTAAATATGCAATCTGTGTCTATATGTGATTAGACTTAACCATACGATCAAAATCCGGGTACATTTGTAGCTTTTTATACCCTCCAGCAAAGTATTGAGGGTATATTATGATTGTTTTTCCGTTATTAACCCTTTGAACCCCGATTTTTTCCGTAATCTTAGAACAAATTCCTAGAAAGAAACCAGCAAGGAAAGTAGTAAAGTCGGATGGGTCCTGGCATCCTAACAGACCTCGCATTTTTGAAGGACCATTGGCATGAAATTGGACTAAATTAAATATGTGATCTGTGTCTATATGTGAACCAACTAAACACTACGATCAAAATCCGGGTACATTTGTAGCTTTTTATACCCTCCACCAAAGTATGGAGGGTATATTATGTTTGTTTTTCCGTTATTAACCCTTTGAGCCCCGAATTTTTTCCGCAATTCTAGAACAAATTACTGTTCACAGATTTAATGCAACTATTCTAAATAAGATATGCCCAAAATTTGACATCACTACATCCTTGCATTCGGGATATACAGTACATTCTTTCGGAAAAATTTAAGTCCAATACCAAGAAAACCAAATGAAAAATCGACAGAAAAATAATTTTAAATTATTCTCTATATTCATTTTTACAAGAATCAAAAATAATTCTGATGGCAGAACTTGTACAATTTGAATACGAAGCGATTTACCATCTTCTCTACATTAAAAACTCATAACTTTACCAAAATTTTGAATTTTTTTGATTTTTCTTTTGATATGTGTCGTCCATAATCAGGTCTTGACATATGAAATCCAAATTATATATATTAAGTAGCTGTATATTAAATACAAGCTCTAAAACATTTTGTTGCCTGTGGGCAACATTGGGCCACAAATATATTTATTGATGAGCGTAAAATTCTATGACGATTTAAGCATGCCCTGTTGTAATCACTCTAGCGTCTAAATGAATTAAAATAGATCACCAAAGTATTTCATAGAGATGTCTTTGGTCTGCAGACAGTCAAGTTCGAAGATAACCCCGTATAAGGTTTACCCCCAATTTTCGATATTTTAGGGTTCTTGAGCGCGCTATTCTAGCGAATTCGCTGAAATTTGGTACAATGGGTTCTTATTGGCTACATTAATTCACACACATGTCCTCGGCAACTTATGTCAAATTCCATTTCATTAGTGCAGATTTAGAGTCGTGTTTGTGCAAGGGGATAAAATTATGTAAATCAATTTAAATCAAACTACTCATTATGCTACAACGCAGAGCGCTATTAAAAATTGAATCTCCATCAGACACAATTTCATTATTTGGTGCACAATTAACATGAATGAAATCAGTCAAAAATATATATGGGAGCAATATTTGCATCTAAACCAATTTTTACAAAAAGCAATATTCTATGCTAAAGTTTTAACTTAACACAAAGTTGGTGTCAATCGAACAAACATGAAGAGTTTTATGCACCATTGTTATAATTTCGGCTGTTTAAGAATAAAAACAAAGTCAGATTGTAATATAAAATACTGAAAATATAGATGAGCGAATTGCTATAATCCGTATAAAAGCGAAGTTCTTCTACATCAGTCTCATTTGCGCCCATGCTCCGACCGAAGAAAAAGATGAACAGACCAAAGACATATTTTACGAGCGCCTAGAAACAGCATATGACCGTTGCCCTGGCCATGACATTAAAATTCTGCTAGGAGATTTTAATGCAAAAATCGGAAGGGAAAATATCTTTGCCCCCACCGTCGGAAAATTCAGCCTTCATAAAGAAACATCCGACAACGGCATGATGTTGATTGACTTCGCGGCAGCAAAAAACATGTTATTTAGCAGCACCAAATTCAAGCATCTCGATATTGACAAGACCACCTGGATCTCTTCAGATCAAGCAACGAGAAATCAAATTGATCATGTTGTGATAGACGGAAGGCATTCATCCAGTGTTTTAGACGTCCGATCGATCCTAGCAGCGAATATCGATTCGGACCATTACCTTGTGGCAGCCAAGGTACGCACCCGTCTTAATGTAGCAGCAAAGGTGCGATCTAACACAACACGGAAACTCGACGTCGTAAAGCTGCAAACACAACATGTAGCCGAGGCCTACTCCGCTCAACTTACCCATCTGCTTGAAGAAAGCACTTCTTGTGCCGATAATAGTATAGAAGCACAAGGGCAAAGAATTGCCCACTCCCTACAAACTGCAGCAAAAGCAACACTTGGGTACCAAAGACCACCACCAAGAAACCCATGGTACGTTCAGCGTAAAGGGAAATTAGGAGAATTATCGGGAGAAAAGGAGAGAGGAGAAACGTGTTTTCAGAAAAAGAAGAAGGAACAAGAAAAACGTGATCGTGAGCAAATCGAGATGTACAGGAGTCAGAATGAAGTCCGGAAATTTTACCAACGAGTAGAACACCAAACCGAAGGCTTTGGTGCAGGTACATCCTCCTGTAGAGATGAAGAAGGAAACCTGGTGACAGATACAGACAGCGTGTTGAAGATCAGGAAGGAGCACTTTGAAAAGCTTCTAATATCAAATAGTGGCATTGAAGAAGATACCCCAGAACCAATAAGAGATGATGGTATAGAGTGTATACCACCTAACCAAGATGAGGTCATAAAAGCAATTAATCGGCTCAAGAACAACAAAGCAGCAGGAGCCGATGGGTTACCAGCCGAAATATTCAAGGCTGGTGGCCAGATGCTGGTCAGGAGCATGCACCAGTTGATTAGCACAATTTGGCTAGATGAATGCATGCCCAATGATTGGAACCTCAGCATCCTGTGTCCCGTGCACAAAAAAGGAGACAAGACGATATGTGCCAACTATAGAGGAATAAGTTTCCTTCCCATTGCATATAAAGTGCTATCCAGTGTGCTGTGTGAAAGATTGAAGCCAATGGTCAATGACATTATCGGACCATACCAATGCGGCTTCAGATCTGCGCCAAATCCTGGAAAAGACCCACGAAAAACACATCGACACATACCACCTATTTGTCGACTATAAAGCCGCATTCGACAGCCCTATCCGTTCAGAAGTGTTAAAAGCCATGTCTACGTTCGGCATTCCTGCAAATTAATACGGCTATGCAGGGTAACATTAAGTGGCACAAGGTCAGCAGTTAAAGTAGGAAAGGACCTATCGGAGCCCTTCAATACCGAACGAGGATTCAGACAAGGTGACAGTTTGTCGTGTGCTCTTTTTAACATTCCGCTAACATTCATACGAGACGCAAAGATGAACAGAAATGGCACTCTGTACACCGAACAATACATGTTACTCGCCTACGCCGATGAAATCGATAGAATGGGTCGAAGATTTGCGAGCGGTAACAGCCACCGTTGAACAAATTGAAAAGGAGTCTGCCAAAGTGGGTCTGACAGTAAACGGCGAGAAGACCAAGCTGATGGTATCAACGCGCAAGACGTCCAGTAGACTCGGACCAACTGTGGAACTTGAGAACTACAGCTTCGAGGTTGTTAAAGACTTTATATACCTTGGTACCGCCATAAATAAAACGAATGACATCAGTTTTGAAATTCGGATAATGATTGTGATGGCCAACAAATGCTACTATGGCCTAAGTAAGCAATGTAGAAACAAGGCCACCCCCCGCCAGAACAAACTCACACTTTACTTTACGCTGATACTACCCGTGCTATTATATGGATCAGTAGCATGGTACTTGCGCAAGCAGATGAGGCAGCTCTTGGGGTGTTTGAAAGAAAAATTCTCCGAAAGATCTACCGGCCGATCTGCGTCGACGGTGAATATCGGCGTCGAATGAACCACGAGCTTTACCATTTATACGCGGACATCGACATAGTCAGTCGTATTGAGCTGCAGCGACTACGGTGGCTAGACCATGTTGTTTGGATGAATGAGAATGCCCCAGCTCAAAAGGCATATAAAAACGAGCCTACTGATGATTCCCGTAGAAGGGGAAGGCCACGAGTTAGATGGAAAGACCAAGTAGAAAACAAAATATTGGAACGTGGTCTTCCAAATTGGTGGATTCGCGCACAAGACCGACGCGCTTAGCAATCTTTTTTAAGCTCGGCTTATGGAACAACCGTTCTGTAACAAGCCAGATAAGTAAGAAAATTTTAGACAGTGAAATAAAACATGAAACGTGGGTGAGTTGTTTAAACCACTGTTGACAGAAAGATAATAACTTAAGGGGACCCCCCCCCATTCTCGGGGTCAAAAATTTTGTTGATATAATTCGAATCTACACCAATTAAAGAATGTCCCTACAACATTTCAAATGAAAATCTCAAGAACTCTTGAAGATATAGCCGATTTACTGTGTCAGCATCAAGTGACGGCTGAAGGGCTTTTCAAACTTTAAACGCGTTTTTCTCTTTTGCGAATGGCGGGCACGATAACTCAAAAACTAATAACCCAATCGACTTCAAATTTTTACACGTTTCTCTGTGAGTGTATAGCTTATTATTTTTTAACTTGGGTTTTGGTAAAAAAATCGGCGATTTTCCAAAAATATTTTTTCAAAGGTCTACCATTTTGTTAATTTTGGAGCGAAGTCAATAACCAAGTTCATACGAGAGCCAGACATGTACTCCTTCTAACACCGTTGGAATTTTCGGATTCCGATGTTCCAGTGAGGAGTTATCATGCCCGCCATCAAAAATAAGGACTTTTCTTTAATTACAAAAAACAACAACAAAATTTCTTTGCAAATTATTTTTCTTCTAATTTAAATCTTGTGTTAAGTTACAAACCTTAACAAGCATTGGTTTTGATTTACCAGCTCATTTAAAATCTTAAAAATAAAAAAAAAATCGAGAATGGGTGGGGTTCCCTTAAAAATCACCCTTTAACTGGATTAATAATTATACACTTCAGGTCCAGTCCATAATTCAGATTTTATTGAAATTATTTTTTTCAACTTGATTCATGATGAAATAAATTTATTTTCACCTTATGTCATATACATCCTTGCTTCCATCAATGGTCTATACTTGTCTTGATAAATCTTCCCCATAGAATTATTTCTTACAAGCTTTTTTAACATAACAATACCAAATATTCTATTAGAAACTTTACCAGCAAATGGTGGTAATAAGGAATTCCTGTCTTCAGGATATTTCATAAATATCCGCTTATTTTCGATTTTTTCTTTTCATTTTTTTGGCCACAAGGATTTTCCAGCAGACCACACCAAATCGATGTAAATTCTATACAAAAAAAGGCAAGAACGTAGTAGACTAAGTGCGAATATGCACGTGTTGCAAGACATTTTCTATGCGGGTGTGTTTTCATGTCCGACATTACTGCCAATGTTGCCTCGCACTCAGCCATTGTTGTTCTGTGTTCTCCTTTCGACACGTATTTTTATTATTCCTTCAACTTTTTTCACTACCAGGAACCATTTGCCTTCTTCTATTTCTACCATCTTGTAGACATATTTTGATGCAAGTCATTTTCGCATTAGCAGCATACTTTAAGTTTTTCATTGTTGCCACTTTGATAATAATGACTTGGCTGATGTTGCAGCTCCTGCCAAGCCAAGTTGCATGTTGAGTTGATGTTCGGTTGGTTGTGGCGACCATTGCAGGTGGCGCTTGGCGTTTATTCATCGTTGCTCGCTTTGTTGATGATGGCCGCCGCACTCAAGAAGTTACATTAATTTGTGGCTCACCATTGTGCGGTGTGTGGGTGTCTGTGTATACATTTCTTCCTCATTCCACCTATTACCGTGTTCGTTTATACAAAACATGTTGTTTCTTTTTTTATTAAGATATGCAACAAAGGCATCGCAGTGAAAGTTGCGAAAAAGGTGTAAAAGTATAAATAGAAGGCGTTGGTAGCAAAAAAGTAGTATTCGTGTTTCTGTTTTGTTGTTTGCTTTACTATTTTTCTGAACTTCTAATGAGTTTTTATTCCTCAGATTGAATGAAGTTAGTTTAGCTTGTGGATGGAAGGTACTCGCTCGTTGTAACATATTTTTAAGTGGTGCAATTAAATGTTGATATTTAAACGTTTAGTTTTGAGTTTATGAATAGCCCAGAGGTATGCTACAATTTATGTTGTATACATATATATATCTTAACAGTGGTGTTCAGAAGATTGTTGATTTTCCAATAGTGATCAACAGTGAGTTTCATATTTGCGTGTTTGTTAAGTGATGTTGACTGAGTTTAATTATTCGCCAGACGAAACAAATTAAGCTACAATCTTAAAACTTTACACGATAGTTAACGGTTTAAAGTATTAAATATAGGGCGATTTTTTAAGATATATAGAAAAGGGTTTCAATAAAAAAAACACATCAACTTCAGGAATACACATGACATATTTTTGAATCGTTCATATAATTAATGTTTGAAGAATATGTCATGCAAATGTATTTCCGGTAGCTCACACCATTCACAGCTACGTTACGATTCGCATAATCTTCGAAGATGACTGATTCTCAGTCCAAAATCTACAATTTAGTACAACAAAATTTTCTACACAAAAACTTTCCAAGACAAGTGAGAGAAAAGACGAACAGCTAAATAATGACGCTTTATGTTCTTTTGTTGAAATCGTGATAGAGCTCGTAACATTTAGGATAGAGCTTTGAAACCACTTTTGCAATAATAGGTAGTAAAAGTGGTACCATATAACTGCCCTCCGATTTCGTATTGGAAAATAAATCTTCGTACCAAAAATGAAATCAATTCATATGTAGAAATACTTCCCATATATAACTCGTGCGTTTTTATACCCTCTGTGGTACAGGCTATTATGTCTTTGAAATTAGAGAAAATCGGTTCAGATTTAGATATAGCTCCCAAATATATTTATGTCCGATTTTATTTAAATGGAGCCCCAAATTCCCAAAGTTTGTCCGATTGCGAAAATAAATTTCAGAGCGTACGGAATTAATTTCGAATTTACGTATGTGCAATTTTCTTAAAATCGGTTTAGATTTATACAAATTGCACAGCGTACTGAATTAATTATAGATTGAAGTGTTTTGGAATTGGTTCATATTTAGATATAGCTTCTATATATATTTTCGTTCGATTTTATGTAAATGGTGCAACAAACTGCCAAGATTGTCTGTTGAAATTGGTTCTGATTTAGATATATCTCCTATATATATATATATATATATATATAAAATAGAAAAAATTTGTTTGTTTGTTTGTATGTTACCGATAGACGCCAAAACCGCTAAACAGATCTTAATGAGATTTACACTGTATGTCGGGGCATGCCCTGAAAGTAACATAGGCTATATAAACTTTTAAAATTCCGCGTGGATGCGGAGTTATAGCATCAATAGTAAACATACATCAAAATTTCTGAACATGTAATATGCGTTTATCTTAAGAACGGTTACAGATACCGTTTTCAAAATTTGCCTGAATAACGAAGGTGTGAATATACACCATCCATACAAAAATGAGCATGGTACGATCAACGGAAATGCACTTTTTACTGCATTTTAAAAATCTGCATATTTAAAATTTAAAATATTTTGTTTGTAGACTCTAAAAATTCTGAAAAGATTTTACTAAGATTTTCACAGAACGTCATAACATGCCCTGGGAATAACATATGCTATATAAACTTCTAAGATTTCACGAAGATGCGGTGTTATAGCATCGAACGTGATCATACTTCAAAAATTATGAACATGTAATTTGTGTACATCTTAAGTACGGTTATAGATACCGACTTCAAACTATTGCTGAATAACGTGAGTTTAAATACGCATCATCCACACAACATGACCGCGGACAAGGGAAAATGCACACCTCCTTGCAATTAAATCTATACGTAGAAAATAAAAAAAAAATGTTTATGGGCTGAAAAACCACTAAACAGATTTTACTAAAATGTTCATAGTAAGTCAAGCGTTCCCATGGAAGTAACATAGGTTAGATAAAACTGAGGAGTATTCACACATCTTAGAGAGTGAAAATATGGTTGAGTAACATGGATACAAATACTCATCACCCGATGAAGATATTTATATTGAAATATGTATGTATGTATGTACTATATTGAAATAAAAATTGTGTAAAATTAAAAAAAAAATGGTTGACATTATAATTTTCCATTTTTGTCAGTTTTTGAAAACAAGTTTATTTTGAACAAAATCAAACAAAATGTTATTTGAATTCAAAAAAAGACCAGTAAGGAACTGGGCCGGACTTGGCCGACTATATGATACCCTTCACCACTTGGGGTATATTCTACATATCCTTACAATTGCATTTCAAAGTGCCATCGAGGGAATATGCTCATGTCATTCTGTAATCTATGCTAAATTTATATTTATTTGGGCAGATTTATGTAAAATTGGACGAATATATATGTATATATGGGAACTATATCGAAATCTGAACCGATTTCCCCGAAACATACAACTCATCATTCGAGACTAAATTCAGTACGCTATGCCAAATATCGAGCAAATCGAAGGATATAAAGGGACTTTGGTGCACTATTTACCTAAACTCGGACGAAAATATATATGGGAGCTAAATCCAAATCTGAACCCATTTTCACGAAATGTGACACACGCCGTTCTAGACTTAATTCCGTACGTTATGCCAAATTTCGTGCAAATCGAAGGATATATAGGGACTTTGGTGCACCATTTACATTAAATTGGACGAATATATATATATATATATATGGGAGCTATATCTAAATCTGAACCGATTTTCACGAAATTTAACACACATCATTCTAGACCTAATTTAGTACGCTGTACCAAATTTCGTGCAAATCAAAAGATATATAGGGACCTTGGTACACCATTTACCTTAAATCGGACGAATATATATATGGGAGCTATATCTAATTCTGAACCGATTTTCAGGAAACTTAACACACATCATTCTAGACCCTATTCATTACGCTGTGTCAAATTTCGTACAAATCGAAAGATATATTTGGACTTTGGAACACCATATACATTAAATCGGACGAAAATATATATGGGAGCTATATCTAAATCTGAATTAATTTTTCCCAATTTCAATAGGGTGACCAATTAAGTGACCTGTGCCAAATTTCATCCAAATTACATTACATTATAATTTTTCAATAGTTTTTACTTTGCGAAAAAATTTTGTTTCAAGAAAACAAAAATTACCACCATTACAGAAAACAGCGAATTACTTAATAACTACTATACAACTACTACAACAGGGACATTTCACACTCTTTTGTAGTGTTAATGGGAGCATATAAAAATACCAGGGTATACCTAATTTCAAAATTAAATTTAGTGTATATTGCAGCAGCATATAGGATGCTTACTAATTAATGAAATCTAAATTTTAATTTGATAACTTCAGCAAGGGCAGCGAAGCGCCACGGGTCCCGCTTGTTTTATATAAATATATAAATGGCGCACCAAACTCCAAATCACATATTTAATTTCGTCCGATGTCATGGTCTTTCAAAAATACTAGTCTAGTCGCAAAGTGGTCGGTCATCTCCGACATTTTTTACTTTTCTTACTGTTTTTTTTTATAAAATACACAACTATATTGTCAGGGTACTACAGCGTTGGCCAGCCCCAAGAGTTTGTAACGCCTCGAAATATTAGACCTAGACCATCCTTTTAGTATACCGATCGTCATATCTGGACTAGCTTAGTCGATCTAGATTTGTGTGACCAAAGAATAAGCATGCCGGTCAATATTTAAGGGGTCAAATAGACCCCGACTTTTGTGTTAAACATGACAAAATTGTTATTCTATGGCGTAAATATTTACTCCTATAGACATAGACCCGAGAAGTTGATAGTATATCCAACGGAGTGGTTAAATTGATAGCAATTATAGTATCGTATGTACTCGAATGTAGGTGTTACACGTAGATATTTACAGGTGCTTATGTATTCAGATATTATTTAGTAACACATTACCACGTTTGAGGGCGGAAATGCAGCGCTGATCGCTTTGAAATGTTCCAAGATGGTTCCAGTTATGGACAAGGACAACACCTATAATTTTCGGTAATGATTTTTGGGATGAAGTGGACCGAAAACTTGTATTTTTTGTGTTTTTTGAAGTTTTAATATAGGCCACAATTATAAGCCGAAGATCACAACACAACCCACGGTGAAGGGAATATGGAAAAGTAATTAGACTGTGCTGAATATTAGTAATATTCGGAAAATATAGCAGTGTAAGGTAGAGGTGCTGTTGACCTCTAATCGGGCAAGAGGGTGCAACTATCACGAAATGTTGCCCAGGCTCGGAATAAAAATTTGCCGAAAGTTAGAGTTCTGTGGTAGGTGTGTAGGGTATAGTATTGGCCGACCATACTATACTGCTCCGTTCACAGTTATACCACACTGTGGTACAGGGTATTATGTGTTTGTGCCTATGTTTGTAACAGGCAAAAGGAAACGAGATAGACCCATGGTTCCTTTTGCGAATATGTATTGAATCTGAGACTATTATGCATGTCTGTCCATGTTAAATTGTGAACATGGTACAGGTCGCATTTGTGGTCCGAATTGGATGAAATTTGACACATCTCATTTATTTGGTTCAGATTTTCATTTGGGAAAAATCGGTTCAGATTTTTTTAGTTCAGATTTTTGTCCGATGTCATGTAATAGTACACCAAACTTAAAATCGGTTAGCAGGTACGGTGTATAGGTATATAACAGTGTCGGCTAATCAATGAAGTTGAGTTGGAACTGTCCACATGATTTAAAAAAAAATATTCGGCATATAAACACATTGTAGACGAATACAGTGAACATGATCCAAACTATGTGTAATTTTTAGAAGGTAATGATATTTTGTAATAGTTTTTTTTTTAGAAAAAGTTCTGACTGCAGAATTATGTTTCGTGAATATAGAAAAATTATTTCACCATTTAGTGTGTCACTATAAGTTTAACAATGACATGGAGGTATGTACTAATTTCAACAGATGTAGCTCTTGGGTCGAACAAATAAACTGTGCTCTACGCTATACAGATGTCTTGACGACATGTCTATACGACATTGGATAATTCGAAATTTCAAGTCACGATGACTATGTGTAGGCGGTGCATTTTAAAGCCCATGCGCACGTGACTAATTGACATAATGACATTTAATTCAATTTTAAGAAATTGGATTGAACACTGTAAAACCTTCACATATGGGGATGTAGCTCAGATGGTAGAGCGCTTGATTAGCATGTGATAAGGATCTGAGAGCATTGTTTCTGTTTCATAGAGAATATTCAGTCATTACTGTCATTTTTGAAACGACTCATAGATATGCAAGTGGGTGGGTAAGTCCACAATAATGTGTTGAGAATCTTTTATGAAAGTTTCGAAAACATTACCAAATTTTAGCAATAATCCCGTTGTTATATGTGAAGTATGTCAAATTCATAACTATATCAGACTCCGATACAGGTATTTAAGGGAACCCCCCCCCCCATTCTCAATTTTTTATTTTTAAGATTTTAAATGGGCTGGTAAATGAATACCAATGCTTGTTAAGGTTTGTAACTTGGCACATATGTATTTGAAGATTTAAAAAGGAAGAAAAATAATTTACCAAAATTTGTTCTTGTTGTTTTGTTGTTGTTTTTTGGGTTCAAAGAAAAGTCCATATTTTCGATGGCGGGCATGATAACTCCTCACTGGAACATCGGAATCCGAAAATTCCAACTGTTTTAGAAAGAGGACATGTCTGGCTCTCGTATGAACTAGGATTATTGACTTCGCACAACAATTAACAAAATGGCGGAACTTTGAAAAAAATTTTATGGAAAATCGCCTATTTTTTACCACAAACTAAGTTAAAAAATAAGGAAGATCTTCACCGATTAGCTTTATCCTAGTTCATACGAGAGCTACACACTCCCAGAGAAACGTGTCAAAATTTGAAACCGATTGGATTATTAGTTTTTGAGTTATCGTGCCCGCCATTCGTTTTGAGAAAAACGCGTTTAAAGTTTGAGAAGCCCTTTAGCCGTCACTTGATGCTAACACAATAAATCGGCTATATCTTTAAGAGTTCTTGAGATTTTCACTTGAAATTTTGTAGAGACATTCTGGAATTAGAGTAGATTCGAATTAAATCAAAAAAAATGTTGACACCGAGAATGGGGGGGGTCCCCTTAAGGTAAGGATGTCCTCTTAAAACTGTAACTACAACATTACAGAAAATACTTGTGGATATTATGTTTTAAATCCTTACTAATATAATTCAAATCGGAAGGTAGCGTTTTCTTTGGACTATTAAAAATTCGTGTATATTATACCCGGTTTTCAATTTTTATGCAAAATTTCTAGGTTAGGGTCATGGACGGTATGACAAATTAAATATACATTCCATTTGATGGTGTATGATACAAAAATCTGGAGATGCGGGGCATCGATCCCCGTACCTCTCACATGCTAAGCGAGCGCTCTACCATCTGAGCTACATCCCCAATTACAAATAGATTTCATTTTTACCCAATTTAATTTATTTTGTGTAAAAATTGTGTATTGAAAAAGTGCAGCAAGTAATGCAAACACAGCGATATTGAAAACAAGCTACAACTACGCTATGGTATGCTAACCATGAGTTCGTGACGTTCATGGTCGTAAAAGAAAACTACGTGATATCTGAAAATAATATCATGTAGTGATACGAAACTTATAAAGTCTTGAGATATTAGTCAAATTGTAATCTACAATTTATTAATAACCCGAAATGACTTATTGTAACTAATTTGCAATTAGTACCTGGGAACTTTTAAGTAGAGGGAATAACTCACATGTTGGGTCATATAAAAATGCGGACCAGAAAACGCTAAACTATATAAATTATGACAACAAAAATATATAACAGGACAAGCATTGTGAGCATAACGACTAAACTCAAAAAGTACCTTAGTATAAAACCTTGGACAATTTTAACATTCGTGTCACGATGACTTGGTATAGGCGGTGCATGGTAATATTTATGCGTCCATTAATAGTAAATATACTAAATTGTTTATCAAATTGGATTGCACCGACATTCAATACGTATATGGGGATGTAGCTCAGATGGTAGAGCGCTCGCTTAGCATGTGAGAGGTACGGGGATCGATGCCCCGCATCTCCAGAAAACATTTTGGATTTATTGAAGATATATGGGCAGTAAAATCCGATGTACATTGTGATACGTCAAATTGCAGCGGATATGCAGTAAAGGACCTGCAAAATATCCATAAGAGATGTCTCTCCAACATACGAGGACCTGTTTGAAGGATATATGTGCGCTAAAGGGTCTTTAGATAATCGGAACAAAAAACAAGAAATGGACAAACGGTGTACGGGTACCGGGCTATATCATAACCTATATCACATTGTGTGCATATATATATGGGAGCTCTACTTAAATTTGAACCCATTTCAATAAAACTTAAGATCCTTCATTTTGGGTTCTATTTACATTATAATGTCATCTAAATCGGAACACATTTGATGAAACCCTAATACTCGTAAATCTGAGATTAATTTGGTACCCTGTGATGTTATCTGCGTCGTTCGCATATCGTTCGTTCGATATCTCAAAGTTCGACGAAAGTATAGTCACCTATTTCGATAGAGTGAGTGAAAATGGGAATATTTCATAATCAACCAAATATATCGTTTAAAATTACGATAACTTTCATTGTAATGGTGTATTTTATTTAAACTGGTTATAAATTGACATTCCTGGTTACAATCAATCACCACCACATAACGAAAGACCGGCATAAATCAAAAATCGTGATATTTGAGGAAATGATGCAGCATTTTTTGCTATATTAGACTTGTGCTAAAAATTCAGATTAATATTGCTTACATACCCTGATTGAGAAGCTGTGGATGATCCTTGTAATGTATGAGTAAATTGAGAACTTAAAACGCATTTTCTGCAAAATCTTTTTTTTTATTTATGCCCGATATTTGGACAACGCCTGATTATGGAAAGTTTACGAGTCCCAATTGCATGCATGGTGTCATATGACATTTCAGAAAGTTTTAGCTCCCAATATATCTTAGATCAAAAGATCGTCTGGAGATGCGGGGCATCGATCCCCGTACCTCTCACATGCTAAGCGAGCGCTCTACCATCTGAGCTACATTCCCATATATACATAAGGAATGATATCGAAATTGATAACCAATTTTAAACTTAAATTCCTACCATTAAAGACAATTAGACATGGGCGCATGCGCATTACAATGCAATACGCAGTCATCGTGACATGAATGTTCAAATAGTCCAAGGCCTTACGCACAGGCCTTGCTGCGCGATATATATATATATATATATATTTTAGTTGTCATTATTAACTATATTGGAACATTGACTATTAAAATTTTGACTGTATATTTGGATTGCTTCCTCCTATATTTGGATTGATTCCCCCAATATTTGGATTACTACCCCTTTTATATAGTTCGCTGGTCCTACTTGAAAATTAGCTGTAATTCATTATTTCGGTGTAATGCATCGGGGTAATGATTTTAGTATTTGAGTAATATCAGAAGACATTGAAAATCATTGATTTCAACAAAGCCTTGTTAAAAAAATACCTATACGTGATATGCGTTTCTTTGACCGAATAAACAATGAAGGTAACGAACAATGAGTTCGAACATACCATTGCATAGTTGTAGCTTATGTCTACTACTGCTGTGTCTTTGTTTTTGCTGCACATTCCAATTCCATTATTGTGTTAATTAATGTATTAAATTAATTTTGGTAAAAAAAATTCTATTTTTAATTGGGGATGTAGCTCAGATGGTAGAGCGCTCGCTTAGCATGTGAGAGGTACGGGGATCGATGCCCCGCATCTCCAGATTTTTATAATTTTCAAAATCAAATAGGAGGAAGATATATTTTAATTTTGTTGTTGTTGGAGACCTTTATATATTCTTGATCTATTGATAGAGTTCGCAATATTCTAGATATAGCTTTGAAAATTGGAGTAATTATTGAAAACCCGGTAATTAAATTTACGAGTTTTGTGTAGCCCCAATAAAACGGTATAATCAAATTATAAACAGTTTTGAGGATTTCAACGACTATTTGTAATAAAATTGGCTCAGATGTCGCAGTTATCGGTTTTAAAGAAATTACATACCACACGGACGTGTGTTCAAAGTTTGGCATATATCCATAGACGGATTGTAATATGGCAAGTCAATATAGAGTATTTTAGAGATTTACCTTTTAAGGGCCGGTTTGTGAGTATACTAAACAATAAAACCATAAATTGAAAGATACTTCCAGAACGGATTTTAGTTCTCACCATAAGTAATTTGGGGTTACACAGACCAAATTCTGTATGGTACAGAAATTGCGCTCTGAGAATCGTACTGGAGCGTTCCAAAAGATGCGGGGCATCGATCCCCGTACCTCTCACATGCTAAGCGAGCGCTCTACCATCTGAGCTACATCCCCACTTATGTAAGTTTTATAAACTGCAAACCAATTTTATAAAATTAATCTTATTTAATTCACAATAATGTCAACTAATCACGTGTGCATGGGCATTATAATGCACCACCTACACGCAGTCATCGTGACATGACTTTTCAAGTGGTCCAATGTCTTAGACTTTGGTTGGTCATTAGTAAACTTATCATTGCTTCTTCAATTGAACAATGGTTGGGTCATTGGTGAACAATTTAATAAAATCGATCGAAAATATATATGGGAGGTATATCTTAATCTGAACCGATTCTCAGCAATTAAAATATAGTTTGTCCATATCAAAATGAATGAGACGTGCTATATTTCTTTCTGTTTACAAAAGTAAATGGAGGGTGAAAACTGCTTAGCAGAAAAGTGTCCCGCCCCATGTTATACCCTACACAACTATGTTGTCAGGGTATTTTGGTTTTGTGCCAAAGAATAAGCGTGCTGTTTCGATAAAGATCGGTAAATATTTAGCGGCTTAATGCAAACTTTGCATTCTATGGGGTATTTATTTACTCCTGGAGAACATAGCCCGCATAAGTTGACAGTATATCCAAGAGGAGTGGTTGACCTATAAACTTATACCAATTATATGGCTGTATGTAGATAAGAGAGTTATTCGTAAATATTTAAGGTGGTCTACATATGCTTATATGGTTTAGTATTATCATTACCAAACACTAGAGGGCGGAAATGTAGCGCTGGTGGCTAGGAAATGTTGCTTTAGGTTCCGGGTATGGTCAAAACAACGACTTAAATTTTAGATGATGATATGCTGGAAATATAGATCCTCAGGAAGGTGTGTAGTTTATCATATGATCGGCTCCGTCCGATTACACTGCTCCGCTCACTGGTTATATTTGGAACTGACCGTTATTTGACACTCAGTCTTCTAGAAGTGTGTTGTTAATCAGAAGTTTTTTTTTTGTATTCGGTGTTCTGACTACCTACTAAATATGATTACAGTGCGATCACTTTTTTGATTAGCCTCCAGTTTGGGCACCTTTTCCCTAATGGACAGTAATTTTATATTTTGGACTTTCATTGAGTTAAATATCCCTACCAAAAATTCTCAATTGGGTCCAATTTTGCGGTACGGGTATGGTAATCTCATTTTAAACATTGGTTTGGGTTTTTTAACAGCTCGAGATAATGACACCGACCCATTTTTGGTATTTCGAAGGTTTTAGCCGCATTTCCCGTCCATTTTCGGTATTATAAAGTTTTTAACCCAATTTTCACATTAATGTGCGCCTCATATGCCGTCTTGTTCTTCAATCTCAAAATCACATATACATAGACACATAATGCTCATTCTTCCAAGGGTATATATGTGGGAGGTCGAAACACACTGTTCTACTTAAAACATTATACATTTTTAAAACTAAACATTCCCATCAATCAAATCAAGGCCTTATTGCTGCATTGTTTGTTGAAAACTGCACTTTCGGGTGGAGTTTTAAATATTTGAACCAATTTATTGTTGATTTAATTCCACTAATAATTTATTCAATATTTTATTAAGATCACTATTAAAATTATTATTGGAGATGCGGGGCATCGATCCCCGTACCTCTCACATGCTAAGCGAGCGCTCTACCATCTGAGCTACATCCCCATGCAATTAAAGTGAATGCCGTTTTATACAACTTCAAAATTATATATGTATGTGAATGCATACAATTTACAAACAAATCGAAAATTTAATCTACATTTGCATTTAAAAAATTTTTAACTTTGTCCAAAAATATAGGTTACCCCAAATGTGTGTTGTCACTACCATTGACATTAAAAAAGTCATGAATCTGCATTTCAATAAAATTTCAATAAACATATTCGCCGACGTCGTCATCATCGGATGATTTGTTCGTCAACAGCTCAGCGACACATTCAACTTCAGCATAAATAATCAAATCAGATAAAAATATTTTTTTTTATTATTGTTTAAATGTGCATAAGGTTGAAATATTAAAGTAGTGAAAGTATTTATTTAATGGCTGTCTTTAAAGTGTTGACGAACTTTATTAAACCGATGGCTGTTGTGCATTGTAAATATATGCAGTAAAGAATATAGATTTTCGTGAATATTCAGTGGGTGTATAAAAAAATTCGATAATATTGATCTGATTATTGCAATTAGTTTTACGTGCACCACAAAAATCATTGAGGATTTCAGGGGATATATTTATTATAACAGTGGATAACATTAAGCTAAACAAAAGGAACAAATATAATACACAACTTTTAATAATCGTAAAAAGCCTTCACTTAAGGGGACCCCCCCATTCTCGGGGTCAATTTTTTTGATTTAATTCGATTCTACACTAAATCAAGAATGTCTCTACAAAATTTCAAGTGAAAATCTCAAGAACTCTTGAAGATATAGCCGATTTATATTATTTAACTTTAAGGGGACCCCCCCATTCTCGGGGTCAAAATTTTTGTTGATATAATTCGAATCTACACTGATTAAAGAATGTCTCTACAAAATTTCAAGTGAAAATCTCAAGAACTGTTGAAGATATATCCGATTTATTGTGTCAGCATCAAGTGACGGCTGAAGGGCTTCTCAAACATTAAACGCGTTTTTCTCTGAACATTTTTTTGCGAATGGCGGGCACGATAACTCAAAAACTAATAATCCAATCGGTTCCAAATTTTGCAACGTTTCTCTGGGAGTGTATAGCTCTCGTATGAACTAGGATAAAGCCAATCGGTGAAGATCTTCCTTATTTTTTAACTTGGTTTTTGGTAAAAAATCCGCGATTTTTCAAAAATATTTTTTCAAAGGGCCACCATTTTCTTAATTTTAGAGCGAAGTCAATAATCCTAGTTCATACGAGAGTCAGACATGTACTCTTTCTACACCGTTGGAATTTTCGGATTCCGATGTTCCAGTGAGGAGTTATCATGCCCGCCATCAAAAATAAGGACTTTTCTTTAATTACAAAAAAACAACAACAAAACAATAACAAAATTTTTTTGTAAATTATTTTTCTTCTCTTTTAAATCTTCAATTATATATGTGCAAAGTTACAAACCATAACAAGCATTGTTATTGATTTACCAGCCCATTGAAAATCTTGAAAAAATAAAATCGAGAATGGGGGGAGTTCCCATAAACGCATTTTTCCCTTTTGCGCATGGCGGGCACGATAACTCAAAAACTAATAACCCAATCGATTCTAAATTTTTACACATTTCTCTGTGAGTGTATAGCTATCGTGTGAACTAGGATAAAGCCAATCGGTGAAGATCTTCCCTATTTTTTAACTTGGTTTTTGGTCAAAAATCGGCAATTTTCCAAAAATATTTTTTCAAAGGTCCGCCATTTTGTTAATTTTAGAGCGAAGTCAATAATCCTAGTTTATACGAGAGCCAGACATGTACTCTTTCTAACACCGTTGGAAGGAGTTATCATGCCCGCCATCAAAAATAAGGACTTTTTTAATTACAAAAAAACAACAACAAAGCAGTAAAATTTTTTTTTGTAAATTATTTTTTTTTCTCTTTTAAATCTTCAATTATATATGTGCAAAGTTACAAACCTTAACAAGCATTGGTATTGATTTACCGGCCCATTGAAAATCTTGAAAAATTAAAATCGAGAATGGGTGGAATGGGTGGAATGTCACGTATGCGCATTAATCAGTGCATTTAATAGCCCATACGTATCTACCAATTTCAATTTATGAAAGATTGATTTAAAATACATTTTATATAGGGGGATGTAGCTCAGATGGTAGAGCGCTCGCTTAGCATGTGAGAGGTACGGGGATCGATGCCCCGCATCTCCAAAAATTCTTTTAAATAAAAGAAAATGGGTTGTATGCCCAAGTTCAATTATCACCAGGGTTTTTAAGTATGGTTGTTGGGGCCAATCACCCAACTTACCAAGACTGACCACCACGGATGTCTAAACCCTGGTCAACCCGATTTGCCTGCAACTTCTGGGACGATTTCACTGACTTCGTCGGTGACTGCTGGTTTACTTTTTGATGCCTTTCTGAGGCAACAACTCCACAACAATTATAGAAACTTTTAATTTTATAAATTATTATAAAAACTCCAAAGGAGACAATTTTATTTTATTTCACAATTCAGAGAAAACTATTTATCTCCCACTTGCTCTTTTTGCTATTTTGGCACCTTTGACCGGGTAGCTGGTTTGACAACAATGAATGTCTTTTTTGCGGCCGTGCTCAACAATTGCCAGAATACTGGTTTAAACCTTAAAATAGTGGGAGAGAGAACAAGTGTGGGAGAAGAAGCAATAACAAAAAAGAACTATAAAACTAAGGCGGCATATTCAAGTTTCTCGCCGTTACTAATGAGGAGTGGACGACGGCTATGCAAGTGCTGCCCACTCAGCGCTTTCTTGCATAAACAATGGTCCTTATACACTTGGGCAAACTCGAATACGTCAGTAAAATCTGTCTAAGATCTAGATGAATTGAAGCAAAAGGAACCAAGTGAGCAAGAGCAAAAATACACTATGGGACAATAAGGAATTACATGCATGAATTAACCGCACCTAGTGCCGACCATTCCTTTTGCGCAGTATTTTATTTGAACTATCGGTATAATAAAATGCAGGTCTAGAACCAATATTTCGTTGTGTTAAATCTCTTAGGGCCAAACAACCTTATAATTCACTTAGAAAACAGTTGTGTATGGTAGGGTATCCTTACCCATCACGGTGTATCTTTAGGTGTATTTCAATAGATTTGGCAATTAAATCAAATTATAGGTGTAGGCAGCCAAGTATTTATACACTACATTAGTTTTTAATTCCCCGATATATTTGTTCCCAGACACACCTTTGTGTACAACATCCATCGTCATATATCAACTAGCTGATTCGATCTAGACATGTGTGACCCTACGTCCGTCGGTTCATTAAAATGTGAACAAAAGAGTTGGTCACAGTTATGGAACGAACGTTACGACATTTTTTCATATAAGTCCGTTTCTGACCAAAAATTCTAATAATGGAAGAGATCGGTATGGAAGATTATTGTTTAGTATTACCATTATCACAGTAGAAGGTGCAAATATCCCGAAATATTACCCAGGCTCGGAACAAATAATCGTTCAATGGTAAATGTGTATACATATTATACAGAAATATATACATATTGTTACGAATATAACTTTAGATTTAAGTTAATTCCGTTAATTTAAGTATTTGAATTGTAACGTAAATTCTACTACGCAGTTTATTTGAATAACTTCACAACAACAACCACTGTATAGATTTTTCTACATCCTTCCATTTCCTCTTTCATTTTCTATTTTGTTATTGTCGTACAATTCTTGTTAAACGTCATTCCTCTTTCTTTGTTATTCCCTCGCCTGTATATGTGTTGTTGTTATTCCTCTTTCTTTGTTATTCCCTCGCCTGTATATGTGTTGTTGTTATTCCTCTTTCTTTGTTATTCCCTTGCCTGTATATGTGTTGTTGTTATTGTAAGTTTGTTTACTCAAGTTTGTTGTTATTGTTCACTCAGTAAGTTTGTTGTTGTTATTGTTACTCAATGTGTTTGTTGCATTGGTAGATTGTTCGTGATCTAGGTGTTACCAGATCGTCTAGAAACTTCTGTAGCGACAGGCAGGGCTCATATAAATAGAGGGAATGGAAAGGCAGTGAGTCAGTTGTGAATCAGATCGCGAATTGAAACCGTCGTGTAAAGTGAAGTGCAAAGTAAAGTTGTGTGAATAAAATCATTGTAATAATCGTAATCAGAACGAACCCGCGTTTTATTTGGTACGAACTGTATCGGGAAATAAAACAACGTCTACACGGGAATAAGTGAAGTCCAAGAACGTAACAATTGGTGTCGGAAGTGAGATTACGATAATACTACGATGAAGTTTAAGGATCTACGAGTGGAAGACTTGAAGAAGGAGCTGAATAAATTGGAATTGTCCTCTACTGGCAACAAGGCTGAACTACAAAAACGTCTGTTGGATGAGTTCGAGCGCCGTGGTATGAACATCGATACATATGAGTTTGACAGTAAGGATGAAGTGGATTTATCGGAAATGGGCGAATCCAACTGTGGGGAAGTCTCGTCAGTAGCTGCCAGGGGTGACGATTTAAGAGAAATGCTGGCTAAAATGTTTGAGCAAAATTCCAGAATGTTCGAAGAGAATTCCAGAAAGTTAGATGAACTCAAGGCAGATAATTGTAGAAAGTTAGATGAACTCAAGGCAGAGAATTGCAGAATGTTTGACGAAAATTCGAGAATAATGAACGAGAAACTCGAGAACATTACAGAAGTTATTGGAAGGAGAGTGGAAACCGTAGGTCCAAATTAAAGAGTTGGATAAGAAAGTGCAGTCGGTTGACGAGAAATTTCTGGCCCACGACCACAGGGTTACGAATCTGGAGAAGAAAATTTCGGAAATGGAAATTAAAGGTGGTCCGGTGCGAGCTCCCGATAACACACTAAAAATCAAACCTCCTGTATTCGACGGCTCTACGTCATTCAATGTTTTCAAGTTACAGTTCGAGACAGTGGCTTCTAGGAATTCGTGGAACGACAGCGACAAAGCGGTTGCACTACTTCTGGCATTGAAGGGCAGTGCTGCTGATGTTATACAGAGTATTCCTGTCGCTTCTAGAAGCAACTATGAAGATGTTATTGCTGCACTGGAACGTAAGTACGGTGGCGAACATAAACAAAACATCTACCTTATGGAACTAAGGGGAAAAGTACAGAGGGCGAACGAGACGTTACAAGACTTTGCAGCTGAGGTGGAACGTTTGGTGCTAATGGCGTATCCAGGAGAGAATCACCCATTGCTGGACCGTATGAAAATCGAAACCTTTGTGAATGGCATACGTGACCCTGAGATTAAATGTGCAACATATGCGTCACCAAAAGCGTCGTTTGCCGAAACTGTGTCGTTTGCCCTTGCCCAAGAGACGGCAAGAATAATTGTTAAGCCCCAGACCCACAAGATTCGCCAACTGGAGACCGAAGGCTGCGAAACCAAATCTCTCGTTAACTCGATCAAGGACGCCATGAGGCAGGTAATAGAAGAAACAAAGTCAGTAGGGATGACTAAGCCCAGGGTTAAATGCTACAACTGCGATAAAGCAGGTCATATTGCGCGCGAATGCAGAGCTAAGCGCAAACGATCCAGGTCATCGTCACCACCTCCAACGAAAGATGGTAGACGAATGGCTCAACAGTCCACCAATGAGTCACCGTTAAACTAAATCGAGCCAGTCCAGCGGGGCATGAACTGGCTCCCATCGACGATGGCCCCACAATCTCCATAGCAATAGTACAACAGAAAAGTCACAACCTAACAACAACTGGGTACATCAATGGTGACAAGCGAGTTCTGACGTTAGATACTGGCGCATCAAAGTCCATCATAAGATCAGATCTGGTAAAGGGAAACATAACGCAACTTAATGGAGTCAGACTGCGCACAGCAACGGGGGAGCCCGCGGCCGTACACGGCAAGATTACCCTGAGAATAACTATTGCCAATAAATCGGTGAATTACGATTTTATAGTTGCCGATATCGTAGACGAAGTGATAATAGGCGCAGATTTTATGATTGCCTTCGGTATCAATCTGGATATGAAAGAGCGTGTAATGACCTGGTCTAACGTCGAAATTCCGTTAAACGTGGGCTACGATGAAAGTACACCCATTAGACGTCTGACTACGGACCATCCAGAGATAATACCGCCCTGTGCCGAAGCAATAATATGGGTACCAATGAATGGAGATTGTGGAGCCGAGAAGTTGTGGGTGGTGGAACCAGCAGAAAACAGAAACAGTAACATCCTAATAGCGAATGCCCTGGTGAAAAGCAACAAGGACGGATTAATTCCTGTTAGAGTTTTGAACCTGTCAAACAAGCAAGAGCAAATTTGCCAATTTTCCGATGTTGGACAATGCACACCAGCTGAAGCTGTAGTTAATTTGGAAACTAGCACCGAAAAGCCAGCAGCCATGGAGAAGAAGCACCTCGACGGCTACATAAAAGAGTGGACACACCAATTATCACCTTCCGAGAGGAACAAGGCTAAGCAGCTATTATGGAAATATGCCTCTACCTTTGCGTTGACAAAAGAGCACCAAGGAAGAACATCAGTGGTGAAGCATGAAATCAATACAGCAGACGCGAGACCCATTAAACAGCCTCCAAGAAGTGTTCCCCTGGCGAAAAGAGACGAGGTCCAGAAGCTGATAAGTGAAATGGAAAAGAGTGGTGTAATAGAACCATCGTCAAGTCCATGGTGCTCCCCAGTGGTATTGGTCAAGAAGAAAGACGGAAGCACCCGATTTTGTGTGGACTACCGAAAGTTGAATGATGTCACCAAGAAAGACAGCTATCCGCTCCCAAGAATCGACGACACATTGGACACATTAGCCGGGACGTCATGGTTCTCCACCCTCGACCTGCAGAGTGGGTACTGGCAAGTAGAGATCGCCGAGAAAGATAAGGAGAAAACAGCGTTTGGCGTTAATGGGGGTCTCTGGCAGTTCAATGTCATGCCATTCGGACTCTGCAACGCCCCGGCTACATTTGAAAGGCTGATGGAGCGTGTGTTAAAAGGGCTGCAGTGGAAGTCGTGCCTCATATACCTGGATGACATCATAGTCATGGGACGCAACTTCGACGAACACATCAAGAACTTAAAGGATGTTCTACAGCAGCTTTCGTCTTCAGGCCTCAAGTTAAACCCAAAGAAGTGCAGTCTCTTCCAACGAGAGGTGAAGTTCCTGGGGCATCACGTGACGCCGGAGGGCATATCGACGGATAAGGAGAAAATTCAAGCCGTCAGAGATTGGCCGCAGCCCCGAAATCTCCATGAGCTGCGAAGCTTTCTGGGTCTCTGCACCTACTACCGTCGATTTGTCCCAAATTTTGCCAACATCGCCGCCTGTCTACACCGCTTAACGCAAAAAGGCCAGAGGTTCCAGTGGGGCAACGACCAAGAAGAGGCGTTCAGTAAACTCAAAGACATGCTATGCAGAGCCCCCATTTTGGCATACCCTATACCTGGCGGAAAGTTTGCTCTGGACACAGACGCAAGTGCGTGCGGCATCGGTGGCGTCCTTTCCCAGGAAATCGACGGACAGGAAAAAGTCATCGGGTACTACAGCCGGACATTGTCGAAGCCTGAGAGGAATTACTGTGTGACGAGGAGAGAGCTGCTTGCTGCCCTTGAGAGCGTTAAACACTTCCACAAATACCTATATGGCCAGCATTTCCTGCTGAGGACCGACCACGCTGCTCTCCAATGGTTGCTGCGGTTTAAGAATCCGGAAGGTCAACTAGCCCGTTGGATCGAGAGGCTCCAGAGTTATGATTTCAGAATCGAGCACAGAAAAGGCGGAAAACACGGTAATGCTGATGCCCTGTCTCGTCGGCCATGCAAGGTAGAATGCAGGCATTGCTCAAAGGCTGAGAATAAGGAGAATATCGTTGATGTCCGACTATTGCAGTTTGAGTCGGGTGAAGATTGGTCGACGGAACAACGAAGAGATCCCATTCTGGGCAAAGTAATTTCGGCCATTGAAACGGGCAAGCGACCTAGTCGTAAAGAAATTACCTCCGAAAGCCCTCTTTTAAAATCCTATTGGGCCCAGTGGGACAGTCTACTTATAAAAGATGGCTGCCTATATCGCAAATGGGAAAGTGAGGACGGTAAATCTCACCGGAACCTGATCGTCGTCCCAGACTCCAAAATAAGAGATGTCTTGTCGGAGTTTCACGATGGGCCAAGTGGAGGACATCTTGGCATAGCAAAGACCGCTGAAAAGGTAAAGCAGAGATTCTACTGGGTCGGCTGTCAAAAATCCATTGCCGACTGGATCGCCAATTGTGAAAGGTGCATAAGAGCTAAAGGTCCAACACGGAAGAGTCGAGGCTACATGCAGCAGTATAATTCAGGAGCCCCTTTTGAAAGAATCGCAATGGATGCAGCTGGACCGTTCCCAACAAGCGACTCTGGGAACCGGTATGTCTTAGTGGTCATGGATTACTTCAGTAAATGGCCAGAGGTTCAGTAAATGGCCAGAATTTTGAATCAGCGATCTTCAAGGAAATGTGTGACTCCTACGGAATCAAGAAAACCAGAACGACGCCCCTACATCCACAATCAGATGGCATGGTGGAAAGATTCAATCGCACCCTTGAAGAACATCTACGGAAAGTGGTGGACAGTGGCCAACGAGACTGGGATGAGCATATTCCAAAGTTTTTATTGGCTTATAGATCGGCCATTCATGATTCCACATCCCGGACCCCAGCCAAAGTTCTGTTCGGAAATGAATTAAAGCTACCTGGCGATTTGATATTCGGTGCTACCCCAAACGACGATGTGAACCAAAATGAAGACAGTCAAAACTCTTTTAGTAAAGTCCACGATGCAGTCCGACATCGAATAAAAATGGTTAGCAAACGCATGAAGGCAAGGTACGATCGAGCGGCAAATACCGATGGGTTTCAAGAAGGGCAACTGGTACTATTGTTCAACCCACAACGAAAGAAAGGACTATGCCCCAAATTGCAAACGCACTGGGAAGGACCCTACAAGATTGTCACGAAAATAAATGACGTCGTTTATCGCATCCAGAGGAGCGACAGTCCCAGGTCGAAGATTAAAGTTGTACATTTGGAGCGGCTGACCCCCTACGGAACGGGAACTGTGCCTATTTGGGACGAACAGGCTTAAGCGGGGGGCAATGTTACGAATATAACTTTAGATTTAAGTTAATTCCGTTAATTTAAGTATTTGAATTGTAACGTAAATTCTACTACGCAGTTTATTTGAATAACTTCACAACAACAACCACTGTATAG